>NW_026712172.1:17941471-18070249 GCF_030504385.1 Musca domestica
TTTATGCTTGTTGTCTTTCGTTCGTTCGTTCTTGTTTTTTTTCTTGTGGCTTGTTCTGTTCTAACATTTCTTGCGAAATATAAGCGCAATATAATGGTCGTTTATTTTATGAGAAATTGCAGAAAACGTGCCTCGAATGCAAACATGCAGTTCGTATTTTTTCGTTCTACGTTTACATGTTGTAACTTACAGGGAGAGAGAGACACAGTATCAAACTGTGATTGTCTTAAACTGTACTAAGCTCTGTACATGAGCAGCAGCAAAAAAAGAAAAAAAAAAAACAAATAAAATATGCTTACATACATCACCACCAGTTCATGCCGAACACCTACAACAATGACGCCATAACTCCAAATAAAAAAGCCCTCAACTTTATAACCCTCAAATGTGCGAAACTCTGCCTCCATGCGTTTACTTTGATGATATGGATGAGGCTGTGGATGTGCCCTGATGATGATATAAACAACAATCTGCCACAAAGACATGATGACTTACTTTTATCCTATAAGACAAATTGTGGGGCAAATGAAAAAAGGGAAGAAATGGGGTGTAGGATAGTCATGACGAAAGCCATGTGATTACAAAATATTCAAAATAAAATCATTGGAGGTCTTCAAAAAATATTTTAAAAAAATTTACTTTATGTAAGTCTTCCAAAAATATATTTAAAAAATCCACATTAATCGCAACACTTCAAAAAAGTACATTTAAAAAAAATCAAGTTTACAGGAAGACTCCAAGAACCTTTTTTTTAAAAAAAAATCCACGTTTATTGCAAGACTTCAAAAATATTTTAAAAAAATCCACATTTATGGAGGTCTTCAAAAAAATATTTTATAAATTCGCGTTTTATTGCAAGACTTTAAAAATGTTTTTAAAAAAAATCCACATTTATGGAGGTCTTCAAAAAAATATTTTATAAATTCGCGTTTATTGGAAGTCTTAAAAAAATATTTTAAAAAATCCACGTTTATTGGATGTCTTCAGAAAATATTTTAAAAAATCCACGTTTATTGGAAGACTTCAAAAACATATTTTAAAAAATCCACGTTATTGGAAGTCTTCAACAAAAAAGTTTTAAAAATATCCAGTTATATTTCATAAAAAAGTTTAAAAAAATCCACGTTTTTTGTATTTTATAAAAAAAAGTTTTTTTAAAAAAAAAACATGTTTATTGGAAAACGTAAAATATTTTCAAAAAATCCACGTTTATGAAACACTTCAAAAACATATTTTTAAAAAATCCACGTTTATTGAAACACTTCAAAAACATATTTTAAAAAATCCACTTTGGAGATGGACTTAAAATATATTAAAAAAAAATCCACGTTTACATGAAAACTCCAAGAAATATTTTAAAAAATCCACGTTTATTGGAAGTCTTCAAAAAATTATTTTTAAAAATTCACGTTTATTGGAAGTCTTAAAAAAATATTTTTAAAAAATCCACGTTTATTGGAAGTCTTCAAAAAATATTTTTAAAAAAACCCACATTTATTGGAAGTCTTGAAAAAAATCTATTTTAAAAAAATCCACGTTTATTGGAAGTCTTCAAAAAATATTTTAAAAATCACATTATTGGAAGTCTTCAAAAAATATTTTAAAAAAAAAAAAATCAACGTTAATAAATATCTTAAAAATATTTTTAAAAAATCCACGTTTATTGGAAGTCTTCAAAAAAAATTTTTAAAAAATCCACATTTATTGGAAGTCTTCAAAAATATTTTTAAAAAAATCCAACTTTATTGGAAATCTTCAAAAAATATTTTTAAAAAATAAAAAAATCAACGTTAATAAATTATCTTAAAAATATTTTAAAAAAAAATAAAAAAATCAACGTTTATAAATTATCTTAAAAAATATTTTTAAAAAATAAAAAATCCACGTTAAAAATTATCTTAAAAAATATTTTTAAAAAATCCACGATTATTGGAAGTCTTGAAAAAATATTTTTAAAAAATCCACGTTTATTGGAAGTCTTGAAAAATATTTTTAAAAAATCCGCGTTTATTGGAAGTCTTGAAAAAATATTTTTAGAAAAACCACATTTATTGGAAGACTTCAAAAAATATTTTTAAAAAATCCACATTTATTGGAAGACGTCAAAAAATATTTTTAAAAAATCAACGTTTATTGGAGGTCTCCAAAAAATATTTTTAAAAAATCCACATTTATTGGAAGTCCTCAAAAAATATTTTCAAAAAATCCACGTTTATTGGAAGTCTTGAAAAAATATTTTTAAAAAATCCACATTGATTGGAAGTCTTTAGAAAATATTTTTAAAAAAATCCACATTTATTGGAAGTTTGAAAAAATATATTTTCAAAAAATCCACCTTTATTTGCTGTTACTTTTAAAAAATATATTTTTAAAAAATCCACGTTATTCGTAGTTCATAAAAAATATTTTTAAAAAATCCACGTTTATTCGTATTTCATAAAAAATATTTTTAAAAAATCCACGTTTACCTGCAAGACTTAAAAAAAATATTTTTAAAAAATCCACGTTTACTGCAAGACTTAAAAAAATATTTTTAAAAAATCCACGTTTACTGCAAGACTTAAAAAAAATATTTTTAAAAAAAATCCACGTTTATTGCAAGACTTCAAAAAATATTTTTAAAAAAAACCCACGTTCATTGGAAGTCTTAAAAAAGTATATTTAAAAAATCCACGTTTACTGGAAGACTTAAAAAAATATTTTTAAAAATCCACGTTCATTGGAAGTCTTAAAAAGTATATTTAAAAAATCCACGTTTACTGGAAATCTTAAAAAATATTTTAAAAAAAATTCACGTTTATTGGAAGTCTTGAAAAAATATTTTAAAAAATCCACGTTTATTGGAAGTCTTGAAAAAATATTTTTAAAAAAAATCCACATTAATCGGAAAACTTCAAAAAAGTACATTAAAAAAAAAATCAAGTATACTCGAAGACTTCAAAAAAATATTTGTAAAAAATCCACGCTTATTGGAAGTCTTGAAAAAAAATTTCTAAAAAAATCCGCGTTCATTGGAAAACTTAAATAAATATTTTTATAAAATCCACATTTATTGGAAGACTTCAAAAAATATTTTTAAAAAATTCATAAAAAAATATATTTTTAAAAAATCCACATTTATAGTTACTTTTAAAAAATATATTTTAAAAAAATCCACGTTTATAGTTACTTTGAAAAATATATTTTTAAAAAATCCACGTTTATAGATACATTTTAAACATATATTTTTGAAAAATCCACGTTTATAGTCACTTTTGAAAAAAATATATTTTTAAAAAATCTACGTTTATAGTTATTTTTTTTTAAAAAAAAATATATATTTTTAAAAATCCACGTTTATAGTTACTTTTAAAAAATATATTTTTAAAAATCCACATTTATAGTTACTTTTAAAAAATATATTTTAAAAAAAAATCCACGTTTATAGTTACTTTTTAAAAAATATATTTTTAAAAAATCCAAGTTCAAAAATATATTTTTTTAAATCCACATTTATAGTAATTTTTAAAAAATATATTTTTAAAAAAATCCTCGTTTATAGTTACTTTCAAAAAATATATTTTTAAAAAATCCACTTTTATAGTCACTTTTTAAAAAATATATTTTAAAAAATCCACGTTTAAAAATCCATGATTATTGATATTTTTCAAATATTCTTTTTTAAATTCCATGATTTTTGATGTTCTTCAAACTTTCTAAATTTTATTTATATTCCGCTCTCTATAGGTTATAGTAAGACCAACATTTAAAATTCCAATGCCCATCATAAGTCATATAAATAAGTCTCTTTAGAGCCTGTAAGCAAACACATGTAGCTACATACATACATGCACTTAAAAAATACTTTAAAGGGGAAAAAATGTTTTCCTCCGATATGCTATGAGGGTAGCATCAATTCACAGTTAAGGCTATCACTTACCCTGCGGTCCCTGATCATGTGTGTATGTAAGTAAAGTGTGCCACAATGCCACAAATTTGTAAACACTTAAGCAAACACACTCACACACACACACACATACATGTACAAAGACACGAGACGACAACAATTATGGACAAACAAACAACGAACAACCAGACAAATAATCAGACGGTGAAAAATAAAAGGGAAAAATCATCCTCATTACAGCGAACATTGCCAGACCCCCCAAATCAAAACGAAAAACATGAAAACAACAACAAACAGATCAATAACATTTGAACATCTTCTTTCCATCTTTTGGTTGACAACAACAAGAACAAAAGGTTCATGGCTGGGAGTATATCTGTCATTGTCTTTTTGAATTTTTTTTTTTTTTGTGAGGGGGAGGGAGGGGGAAACTTGTATGGGACATGGGTGAGCAATTGAGGCAATATTTTCCATTACACCTCCAATGTTGAAAAGTGGTTGATAGAGGTGGGGAAAGGGTGTTTAAAAATATTTTAAACTCACGGGTAAGGGTGGAGTTTTTTTTTTTTTTTTTTTTTTTTTTTGATGATTCATATTTAATAAAAATATTTCAAAAAAAAAATTAAAAAAAACACTATTAATATACTCTTAAAAATTATTTTAAAAATTAAAAAAAATACTTTTTTGTGGCCTATTTAAAAAAAAAAACCACCTCCACTGGTGGCTCATAAAAAATAAAAAAAAATTTAAAAAATGCCGAATATTATCGCGAAAATATTCTGGAGGGTGTATTAAAGCCTTGGCACGCAAACATTTTGGCCGCAGACCTTGGACATTCCAACAGGACTTAGCACGCACCACCCACAAGAATTGTTATAAAATGAGGTTCCTTGCTTCATTTCGAGTGCATAATGGCCACTAAAATCTCCGGATATCAATCCGTTGGACTTTTGTGTCTGGAGTTTTTTTCACCTCAAGCAAGCGTTTCGCCGGGAATGGGCCAAAATACCACAGAGCAACATTCGGGCAACATGTGACAGCCGTTTGTAGGCCATAATGACCAATTCGAACAAATCTAAACGTCTTCTAAAATTTGATGCTATTTCCTACATTTTTGCTTTCATTCAATAAAATTTAAAAATGTAAAAATGATGGCGTTTGACTTTGTTGCAGTTTTTTTTATCTCACCCTGTATGCATATTTTCCATCCACTTTGTAAATTTCCGAAATTAGCACACATTCAGAGGCATCACACACAAAAGACTTATGCTAGAGGAGGCCTTTGTTCCACAAGTGTCAATGGAAATCCAAAGCCTGGGAACCTTGTCTTTCAAAGAGACCCTGCATCCATTCACAAAGTGTTTTTTTATCTCTGGACCTTTGACATAAAAAAAGGGCTGGAGGAAGCCTACCATTTCACACGACCTACAATCACTCACAGTCCCCCATTGTGGCTGGAGGAAAACAATAAAAGCTTTATCTTCCTTCTCAAAAACCAAAAAAAAAAAAAATGTGTCACAATTCTCTCTCTCTCTCTTTCCAAAGATAGTTTCCGATCCCCGAACGTTTGGTAATCACATTTGGCGATAACAATTGAATGCATTTTTCATTTCCCACTGCAACTTTGTCGGTTGTTCGACATACAAAAAAAAAAAAAAACTTATCATTGATTATTTGTTCTACAAACAAATAAAAATAATAATAGCAACAAGACTCTCAAAATTAGTGGTGGTGGAGGTGGGGGGCAGGAAAAAAAAAGAAACTAGGTCAAATTGAAAACGATTAAAAGTGTCCACATACCATTAATGCATTTCAAACTCTTATCGATACAAATTATTAATCAGACCCCCAACACCACCCCCACTCCAAATGTCTAAATGTGACGAAGTCGTTGCAGCTGGGAGTGTAGGAGTGGGGTGTGGGGATGAGAGGTCTGATAAATCAAATTAGGTTTATGATGGGATTTTCTAATTCACTTCCATTCCAGATACTGCCGAATAGAAAGTAAAGGCTGTGAGTTATCAAAACGGTTGCACTACTTCAGAGCACTCCAAAAAAAAAAAGTGGAACTGATAAGGGTCATTATATGAGGAATTGCAGACACAGCGATTTTTTTTCAATGAAGGGAACAAATTTTGTGAAGATTGTGAAAACTTGCGTAGCAATGTAGGTTAAAAGGAGGCTTAGGCTATTATACAGAAAATTAAGGATCAATAAGTGTGATGAAAAACAAGCGACGATTTTTAGAGAATATCAGACCAATCAGACCAATGGGCCATCAGAGTATTTTTTCAAGGACCAACAGACCTATAATTGTGGAATTTTTTAAAAATATTTTTTCAAGGACCTTTAGACCAACAATCGTGGATTTAAAAAAAATTTTTTGAAGGACCCACAGACCAATAATCGTGGATTTTTAAGGAATATTCTTTTCAAGGACCCATAGACCAACAATCGTGAATTTTTAAAGAATATTTTTTTTCAAGGACCTATAGACTAACAATCGTGGATTTTTAAGGAATATTCTTTTCGAGTACCAACAGACCAATACTCATGGATTTTTTAAGAATATTTTTTTCAGGGACCAACAAGCCAATGAATGTTTTTTAGGAATATTTTTTCAAGGACCCATAGAGCAATAATCTTGAATTTTTTAAGAATATTTGTTTAAGGACCTATATACCAACAATCGTTGATTTTTAAGGAATGTTCTTTTCGATCCTGGATTTTTTAAGAATATTTTTTCAAGGACCAATAGACCAATAATCCTGGGTTTTCTAAGAATATTTTTCATGGACCATCAGGCCAACAAAAGGGGATTTTTTAAGAATATTTTTTCAAGGATAAATAATCCTAATTTTTTTAAGAATATTTTTTCAAGGACCTACAGACAAACAATCGTGGATTTTGAGGAATATTCCTTTCAAAGACCAAACGACCAATAACCCGGGATTTTTTAAGAGTATTTTTTTCTAGGGTTACGCACCAATAATCATTGATTTTTTTAAGAATTTTTTTTTTAGAGACCAGCAAGAATACCAATACCAATTGACCAATAATCCTGGATTTTTAAGAAAATGTTTCAATCGTGGATTTAAAAAAAAACATTTTTTAGAAATATCTTTTTAAAATATATATATATTTTTTATGGAGTCCCAATAAACGTGGATTTTTAAATAATATTTTTTTAGAAATATTTTTAAGAATAATTTTATGGAGTTTTTTAAATAATATTTTTTTAAATATCCAGTAAACGTGGATTTTTTTTAAACAATATTTTTTAGAAATATTTTTTTAAGAATAATTTTATGGAGTTTTTTAAATAACATTTTTTATGGGGTCCCAGTAAACGTAGATTTTTCTTTAAATTATTTTTTTAGAAATATTTTTTTTAAGAATAATTTTATGAAGTTTATACTTCAAAAATAATATTATTTTAAAATATATTTTTATGGAGTCCCATTTTTAAGGTTCTTTTTTAATGAATGTGGATTTTTTAAAATATTTTTCAGCAAACGTGAATTTTTTAAAACCTCAATTTAATAAAAGTCTTTTTAAAAATATTTTGTAAAGGATTCTTTTAATAAAAGTCTTTTTTTTAATATTTTGTATAGTCTTCTTATAATAAAATTATTTTTTAAAAATATTTTTAAAGTCTTCTTTTAACAAACGTGGATTTTTAAAATTATTTTTAAAGCCTCTTTATAAACGTGGATTTTTAAAATTATTTTTAAAGCCTCTTTTAATAAAAGGTTTTAAAAAAAATGTTTTTTTGAAAATCTTTTTTTAATAAACGTGGATTTTTAAAATATTTTGTTAGTCTTTTTTATTAAAAGTCTTTTTAATGAAAGTCTGTTTTAAAAATATTATTTAAAGATTTCTTTTAATATACGTCTTTTTTTAAATAATTTTTAAAGTCTTCTTTTATAAAAGTGGATTTTTTAAAAAAGGCTTTTTTAAAAATATTTTTAAAGTCTTTTTAATAAACGTCGATTTACAAAAAAATATTTTCAAAGCCTTTTTTAATAAAAGATATTTTAAATGCTTTTTAAAATAAACGTGGATTTTTTAAAAATATTTTTTAAAGTCTCTTTTTAAAAATAGTCTTTTTTAAAAAATATTTTTTTTGGAGTCACAACAAACGTGGATTTTTTAAAAATATTTTTTAAAGTCTCTTTTAAAAATAGTCTTTTTTAAAAAATTTTTTTTTGGAGTCACAACAAACGTGGATTTTTTAAAAATATTTTTTAAAGTCTCTTTATAAAAATAGTCTTTTTTAAAAAATATTTTTTTGGAGTCACAACAAACGTGGATTTTTTAAAAATAATTTTATTTTAGAAATTATTTTTAAATATCTTTAATAGAGTTTTAGACATATTTTTGTAGGAATATTTTATGCAGTACCAGTAAACGTGGATTTTTTAATAATATTTTTTTTTAAATAAAAATATGTTTTGGAGTCTCAATAAATGTGGATTTTTCAAAATATGTTTTCAAGTCTTTTTAATAAACGTGGGTTTTTTAAAATCTTTTTTTAAGTCATTTTTAATAAAAATTTTTCTTAAAAGTATTTGTAAAATCTTCTTTTAAAAAAAGTTATTTTTTATAAAAGTCTTTTTAAAAAGTATTTTTTAAAAAAATTTTTAATTTTTTTATTTTTTATAAAGACTTTTTTAAAAGTCTTTTTTAAAAGTGGATTTTTTAAAGACTTTTTATTAATAAAAGGCTTTTTTAAAAAAATTTTTAAAGTCTTTTTTAAAAAAACGTAGATTTACAAAAAATATTTTCAAAGCTCTTTTTAATAAAAATATTTTTAAAGCCTTTTTAAAAATATTTTAAAAGTCTCTTTTTAAAAAAATTTTTTAAAGTTTTTTTTTATAAAAGAGTATTTAAGAAAAATTAGTCTCTTTTAAAAATTGTTTTTTAATAAAAGTGGATTTTTTAAAAATATTTTTAAAGGTTTTAAAAAAAAAAAAACGCTTTTTTAAAAATATTTTAAAGTTTTTTTTTTTTAATAAACGTAGATGTACAAAAAATATTTTCAAAGCCTTTTTTAAAAAAAGATATTTGTTAAAGCCTTTTTAATAAACGTGGATTTTTTTAAAAATATTTTTTAAATCTCTTTTTAAAAATAGTGGGCTTTTTAAAATATTTTCTTAAAATCTTTTTTTATAAATGTGGATTAAAAAAATTAGTCTTTTTTAAAAATTATTTTTTATAAATGTGGATTTTTTAAAAATATTTTTTAAATACTTTTTATTAATAAAAGGCTTTTTTAAAAATATAATAAGTCTTTTTTAACAAACGTAAATTTACAAAAAAATATTTCCAAAGCCTTTTAAATAAAATATATTTTTAAAGCCTTTTTAATAAACGTGGATTTTTTTAAATATTTTTTAAAGTCGCTTTTTAAAAATAGTGGGCTTTTTAAAATATTTTTTAAAAATATTTTTAAAGTCTTTTTTTATAAAAGAGGATTTAGGAAAAATTAGTCTTTTTTAAAAAATATTTTTTAATAAAAGTCGATTTTTTAAATATTTTTTAAAGACTTTTTCTTAATAAAAAGCATTTTTAAAAATATTTTTTAAAGTCTGTTTTATAAAAGTTGATTTAAGAAAGTTAGTCTTTTTAAGAAATATTTTTTAATAAAAGTGGATTTTTTAAAAATATTTTAAAGACTTTTTATTAATAAAAGGCTTTTAAAAATATTTTTAAATTCTTTTTAATAAACGTAGATGTACAAAAAAATATTTTTAAAGCCTTTTTAATAAACGTGGATTTCTTAAAAATATTTTTAAAGCTTCTTTTTAAAAATAGTGGGTATTTTTAATATATTTTGTTTTGGTCCCAAAAATTGTTGATTTTTTTAGAAATATTTTAGAAATATTTGAGTCCAAATGTACGTGGATTTTTTAAAAACATATTTTTTTTTCAAAACCATTTTCCTTCCTTTTTCTAAAAGGAAATGTTCCACCTCTCTTTCAAAGAAAATCATTTATTCTTTTACCATTGCCTTTTTAGTTATATTAATTTATTTAGTTTTTCACCTGTCTTCCATTTCCGTCACTGGCGGTTCAGACTAATTGAAGTCTGTCAGTTTTATTGTTCCAAGCAGCTTCTTGTTCTGTTGCGCATTTTTTTGTTTTTGTGGGACACACGAGTAGCTTTTGCATTGTCTGAGGATATGAAAAAGTTTACCAACAAATAATATTGTATCCATTTCCAACAACACTATTTTCCCATGCAGGTTGCCCTGTAGGGCCAGCAGGCCATGGTCTATGGTGTGGGTAAAAGAGTTTGATTGTTTACATGTATGCCACGAAAACTTTCTTTGGAAACCATTTAAATGGTTTCAAAACCAAGTAGAATATTTGGTTGAAGGGGTATTGAGTTCATTTTGTGGGGAGGAAAATATAAAAACAAAACTTATTTGAATTTAAAAAAAAATTCTTAATTTTAAAAATATTTTTTTTTTAATTTAAAAATATTTTTTTTTTAAATTAAAAAAAAATATCCTGGTGACATGGAAAAATTCGCTAAAAATTGTCCTCTCTGAATCTTTAAAGGCTCCAAAGCAACCAAGCAATTCAAAAAAATATATATTTTTTGCAACAAAGGTCTACACAAAACTCTCCCAAAAAACTCACCTTCTCTCCACAGACCAGCAATGCCACCATTCAGCAAATTCAACATACTTAGCAGAGACACAACCCCGTTCAAGAAGCATTAAAATACTGTTGGCAACACTTGACGCTTGCGTGGGGCCAACCTCCAAGAAAATATTTGCAATTTTATTTTTCAAAATTTATTTTTCTGATTTTAATATTTTACATTTTCTCTCTCTCTCTCCTCCCAGGAATTACAAAACGACTTATCCTTTGATGACACCTTCGACATTGATCAAATCGACGATTCAAAATTGCGCAGTTCCCGCGACCTGGAAGAGCAAGCCTTCATCGAAGATGAACTCCAGCCGGTAGATGAGGCCGAGGCCAACAGCGAAGGCAGTTGGCTGGTGCAGAGCGTTAAACGTGTCCGCCGTGAGTTGGGACGTTTGTTCGGTGCTGAGAACAAACAAGCCGCTGCCGGTGGCAACAAGGTACGCAAACATCACAAAAAACGTTCGGAACGTAATCAAGCTGCCGGTGCTGCCGCTGGAGGTAAAAAGACTCATTCCGAGGGCCACAAGAAAGCCCAACAAAATGGTCATACCAAACAGGCCAATGGTGCTAAATTGCAAACGAAACCAAAGAGAAATCACAAATTGCAAGCCTTGAACCGCCACAAGAAACGTCAATTGTTCGGCGATGAGAATGAGGGTTCCGGCTTCGGCAATGGTGATGATGAAGATGCGCCCATTGATGATTTTGGTGAAACTGATTTGTGTAAGTGAAAAAAAGAAAAGATTCCAAAAATTTTGAAAAAAAAAAAAAAAATAAAAAAAAATCCTCTGCAGCAGAGAAAGATTTTTTTCTATAGAAAAAAAATCCTCTGCAGCAGAGAACGATTTTTTTCTATAGAAAAAAAATTCCTCTGCTACAGAGGAAGACTTTTTCCTATAGAAAAAAATCCTCTGGAGCAGAGAACGATTTTTTTTTCTATAGAAAAAAATTCTCTACAGCAGGGAAAGACTTTTTTCTAAAGAAAAAAATTCCTCTGCAGCAGAGAACGATTTTTTCTATATTAAAAAAATCTCTGCCAGAGAGGAAAATTCCTCTGCAGCAGAGGAAACCTTTTTTCTATAGAAAAAATTCCTCTGCAGCAGAGAACAATTTTTTCTGTAGAAAAAATTCCTCTGCAGCAGAGGCCCTTATGAATGCCAAGTGAGTAAAATGGTTGGTAATGATTGAAGAAAAAATATTCAAAAAAAAATTTTCTTTAGAAAAAAGTCTTTCTCTTCTGCAGAGAAAAATTTTTCTTCAGAAAAGTCTTTCTCTGCTGCAGAGAAAAATTTTTCTTTAGAAAAAAGTCTTCCTCTGCTGCAGAGAAATTTGTTCTGTAGAAAAAAGAAAAAAATCGTTCTCTGCTGCAGAGGATTTTTTTCTATAGAAAAAAATCGATCTCCGCTGCAGAGGATTTTTTTCTATAAAAAAATCGTTTTTTCCTATAGAAAAAATTCCTCTGCTGCAGAGGAATTTTTTTCTATAGGAAAAAAGACTTCCTCTGCTGCAGAGGAATTTTTTTCTATAGGGAAAAGCCTTTCTCTGCCGCAGAGGAATTTTTTTCTATAGGAAAAAGCCTTTCTCTGCCGCAGAGGAATTTTTTTCTATAGGAAAAAGCCTTCCTCTGCCGCAGAGGAATTTTTTTCTATAGAAAAAAGTCTTCCTCTGCTGCAGAGGAATTTTTTCCATAGAAAAAACTCAGTTGCAGAGATTTTTTTTTCTATAGAAAATATTTTTTCTCTGTTGCAGAGGAATTTTTTTCTATAGAAAAAAATTTTTTCTCTGCTGCAGTGGATTTTTTTCTATAGAAAAAATTTTTCTCCGATGCAGAGGAATTTTTTTTCTATAGAAAAAAATATTTCTCTGCGGCAGATAACGATTTTTTTCTATAGAAAAAAATCCTCTGCAGCAGAGAACGATTTTTCTATAGAAAAAAATCCTCTGCAGCAGAGAACGATTTTTTCTATAGAAAAATATTTCTCTGCAGCGGAGGACTATTTTTCTATAGAAAAAAATGTCTCTGCGGCAGAGAACGTTTTTTTTTTCTATTTTTTTCTGCAGAGGATTTTTTTCTATAGATTGTTTTTCTGAGAACGATTGTTGTCTATAGAAAAAAAATTCTCTGCAGCAGAGAACGATTTTTGTCTAAAGAAAAAAAATTCTCTGCAGCAGAGAACGATTTTTGGCTAAAGAAAAAGATTCCTCTGCAGCAGAAGGAGACTTTTTTTCTATAGAAAAAAAAATCCTCAGCAGCAGAGAACGATTTTTTTCTATAGAAAAAAAATTTTCTGCAGCAGAGAAAGACTTTTTTCTATAGAAAAAAATTCTCTGCAGCAGAGAAAGACTTTTTTCTGAAGAAAAAAATTTCTCTTCCGCAGAGAAAGACTTTTTTCTATAGAAAAAATTTCCTCTGCAGCAGAGGAAAAATTTTTTTCTATAGAAAAAAATCCTCTGCAGCAGAGAAAAAAATTTTTTCTATAGAAAAAAATCCTCTCAGCAGAGAAAATTTTTTGCTATAGAAAAAAATTCCTCTGCAGCAGAGAAGAGAACGAGAAAAACAATCTCCTCTTTGTTGTTTTTTTTTTTTTTTTATATTCGACTTATTTTTCCCGTTTCCAGGGGAGGCCTACGTTGTTGTCAACCTACCCTGGGATGATGCCTATGAGGATAAGACCAGCGAGGAATTTGCCGCTTTGCAGTCCCAAATCGAGGCGGCCTTTGTTGAGTGGTTCGATGACGAATACGGCTATGAAGAGTTTGCCCTGCATGTGGCCCTCATGAATGCCAAGTGAGTAAAATAGAAATTAATTTTTGAAGAAGAAAATAAAAATATTCGAAAAAAAAATCTCTTTACCAGACGTACCGATGACTACTATCGCATGCACTGTACCATCCAAATGGACTTGCCCGAGAAATTCGGCAGCTTTGCCCAACGGGTGCAACATCAATTGACGTCCTATCGCAAAATGGCCGATTTGGGCATGGAAGCCGATGACCAGTTCTATTTCAGACGTGTGAGAGGTAAGTGGCTTTTTTGTCGATTGGCAAAAATAGAAAATCTTCATTAAAAAATTTTTTGTAAAGGTCCTGGAAATGTCCTTTTGAAAAAAACGTAGAAATTTTAAAAATCTAAATTTAGTTTTCTGTTATTCCAAAGAAAGGATAGTAAAATCCTTTGAGTAAAAATCAACCAAAAAAAATATTCTGTGAGTCCATTTTTAGTCTGGAAAAAAATTAGAAATCATTTTGGGTGTAGTTTGTTGCAGATTTTCAATTTCCATAAATTTTTCAAAATCAAAAAAAAAAAAAAAAACATTTGTATTATAAATATATTGTCTTTCAATTCCAAAAAAAAAAAAAAAATACCCAAAACATAAAACACAACCCATCCACATTGCTAAATACACATTTTCTCTCTCAAATCCTTCACGCTTCAAAACCAAAAACAACAACAAAAACACATTCCAAAACCCCCCTTAGATTTGCAAAATCATGATTTCGTCGATGTCACCGAGTCTGGCCATGATGCTCAAGCTCATAATAATGGTGGTGGTGCAGGTGCTGGTGCCTATGATGGCCATGATAGCAACAACAACAACAATGGTTACTACGATCAAGGACATGGTTATGATGCCAATAATCAGGACAATGGCCATGGCTATTATGATCAGGAAAATGCTGGACATGGTCATGAGGATGGCCACACCAATGCCTATGACAGTACCAATGCCTATGATAACGACAACAACAACAACCATGGTTATGATGATAACAACAACAACAACAATGGCTATGATGTTTATGGCAACAATAATGCCTATGATCCCTATGGACATGGCAGCACTGAAGACAACAACAACAACAACAATGGCTATGACAACAACAATGCCTATGATCCCAATGATCCTTATGCCCAGGGTCACACTGAAGACACCAACAACCACAATGCCTATGACACTAACAATGCCTATGATCCCAATGATCCTTATGCCCAGGGTCACACTGAGGACAACAACAACCACAATGCCTATGATCCCTATGGCCATGGCAACACTGAAAGCAATGCCTACGACAGCAACAACAACAACAATGGCTATGAGGACAACAACAACAATGCCTACGACCCCTATGCCCATGATCCCTATGCCCATGGCAACACCCACGAAGAACCTGAAGAAGAAGACGAAGAAGAAACCGAACAAGAACACGAAGCTCCTCGTCCCAATATTATGGTATACGACTGTGATCAAAATCCCGATGGTGATTTCCAATGTGCCAACGGTGATGTGATTCCATGCTACAAACGTTGCAACAACTATGTCGATTGCCTGGACGAGAGCGACGAAGAGCCCGATATGTGCAAAGTGGTGTTGGAACGTGAAGAGGAAGAAATCGAAGAAAGCACCAATGAGGATGAGGACAACTGGGGTTCATGGCCAAATGTCAACAAAGGTACACACTCTCACTCATGCTTACACTACACTATACACTACACACACACACACATGCACTCAAACATAACCTCACATAACAAATCACACAAAAAATTTAAAAGGCTTTAAAAAAAACAAAAAAAAAGCTTTTATTTACTAAAATAATGTGGCTTAGATTTGTAACTTTAACAAGGATATAAAAATGAGGTAGGACTGTTTTTGTTGGATTTTTTTTTTTTCAAAAAAAAAAAAAAAAAAAAAAATAATAATAATAAATAAATAAATAAATAAAAATAAAAAATAAAAATAAAAAATAAAATAAAATAAATAAATAAATGAATAAATATAAATATTAAAATATTGATCTTTGAAAAAAATATTTTTAAAAATCCACGTTCAATATTGATCTTTGAAAAAAATATTTTTAAACCAAATTCAATATTGATCTTCAAAATAAAATATTTTTAAAAATACACGTTCAATATCGATCGTTGAAAAAAATATTTTTAAAAATCCCCGTTCAATTTTATTCTTTTAAAAAAATATTTTTAAAAATCCAACATCAATATTGATATTTTCAAAAAATATTTTTAAAAATCCATGTTAAATATTGATCTCTGAAAAAAAATATTTTTAAACATCCACGTTCAATATTGTTCTTTAAAAAAAAATATTTTTAAAAATCCCCGTTCAATATTATCCTTTGAAAAAAATATTTTTCAAAATCCACGTTCAAAATTGATCTTTTAAAAAATATTTTTTAAAATCCATGTTGAATATTGATTTTTGAAAAAAATATTTTTAAAAATACAAGATTTTTATTGATCTTTGAAAAAATATATTTTTTTAATTTAAGTTATTTGTTGAACTTTGAAAAAATATTTTTAAAAATCCACGTTCAAAATTGAACTTTTGAAAAAATATTTTTAAAAATTCACGATCAAAATTGAACTTTGAAAAAAATATTTTTAAAAATCAACGTTCAATATTGATCTTTGAAAAAAATATTTTTTTATCCACGTTAAATATTCATCCTTGGAAAAAAATATTTTTTTAAATCCATGTGGAATATTGATCTTTAAAAAAAATATTTTTAAAAAACCACATTCAATATTGATCTTTGAAAAAAAATATTTTTAAAAATCCACGTTCAATATTAATCTTTGAAAAAAAATATTGATCTTAAAAAAAATATTTTTAAAACCCCACGTTCAATATTAATCTTTGAAAAAAATATTGATCTTAAAAAAAAATATTTTTAAAAATCCACGTTCAATATTAATCTTAAAAAAAAAATATTTTTAAAAATCCACGTTCAATATTAATCTTAAAAAAATTTTTTTAAAAATCCACGTTCAATATTAATTTTAAAAAAATATTTTTTTTTAAATCCACGTTCAAAATTGAACTTTGAAAAAAATATTTTTAAAAATCCACGTTTAACATTGATCTTTGAAAAAATACTTTTAAAAATCCCCATTCAATATTGATTTTTGAAAAAAATATTTTTAAAAATCCACGTTCAATATTCCTCTTTGAAAAAAAAAATATTTTTTAAAATCCACGTTTAATATTGATCTTTGAAAAAAATATATTTAAAAACCCTTGAACGTGAATTTTTGAAAAAAAAATATTTTTAAAATCCCCGTTCAATATTATTCTTTTAAAAAAATATTTTTAAAAATCCACCATCAATATTGATATTTTCAAAAAATATTTTTAAAAATCCATGTTAACTATTGATCTTTGAAATAAAATATTTTTAAAAATTCAATATTGAACTTTGAAAAAAATATTTTTAAAAATCCACATTCAATATTGAACTTTGAAAAAAATATTTTTAAAAATCCACATTCAATATTGAACTTTGAAAAAAAAATATTTTTAAAAATCCACGTTCAATATTATTCATTGGGAAAATATTTTTAAAAATCCACGTTCAATATTGATCTTTGAAAAAAATATTTTTTAAAATTCACGTTCAATATTGATGCTTGAAAAAAATATTTTTAAAAATTCACATTCAATATTGAACTTTGAAAAAAAAATATTTTTAAGAATCCACTTTAAATATTATTCTTTTAAAAAAATATTTTTTAAAATCCACGTTTAATATTATCCTTTGAAGAGAATATTAAAAAAAATTAATTTTTATTTACAAAAACCACCTTTATTACACCGTGCACCAAAAATCATTTTTCTAATTATCACAGGGAAATGACAGCAGATTATGAAAGTAGAGCCTAAAAAGAAAACATGTGCATAGGAGTTTTGAAAGTCTACGAAGTAATAAATGCCCCCTTCTTCCATTTTTTTTCTGGAAATTTCGCCTTCAGATTTCTTGGTATCTGTTAACTTTAGGTTTATAGTGTCTTTGGCAATGTTGAAGATAACAATATGTGGAATATTTTTGTCAAAAACTTTAACCCTCAAGCGAGTCACCAAAGGGGTATTTTTCGAACTTTTTTCAAAATATGGTTAAAAACCCCCTATAAACGGGATCGTAGCAAGTGAAAATATTCAACAAAATTTTTTGGCCATAAAATTCTACTATAGGTCCTAAAAGACATCAGAAGTCCGAGTTTTACTAAAACGCCAGGAAATCATATTTATTAGAAACGCATTTTAGAGTTAACATCAGACTTTATGTGAATTTATACAAAAATCTCCTACAAAGCATTAATTTAAAAGGATGACGTCAGAGAACAAAATATTCCCTATCAAATTTCACTAAAGGTCACCGTAGATGAGGAACCTTTATTTCCCATATATATTCGGAAAATATTTAAATCAAATTTTGCAAAAAAAACGCATTTTTTCCCCTGTCTTCTTTTGACTTGACGTCTGAAAATAACACAAAATGTCATTTTAGACAGAAGGTATCAAAGGAAGAAATATTCTACACAGCATTTCACTATGAATCTCGAAATAAACTATATATCAAAGTCCAATAGTTTTCAAGAAAATTAAATTCCAATTTCATGTATCACAAGTGAGAAAAATTAGTTTGCCATTTTTTACTGTCAATATATTACGTTACCATTTAACGTCAATATCTCGTTTAATACTTCATTTTTTGGGACAAGTCTCAAAGCCGAAATTATTCGCCATCAATTTTCACTATATGTCACCATAGAAGAGGAACCTTTATTTCTCATATATATTCGGAAAATCTTTGAATCAATTTTGCCAAAAGAAACCAAAAATATTTCCTCCTATTTTTTTTTTTTTTTCATTAATTTTTTACTGTCTTTTTCCGAGTTGATGCCTGAAAGTGACAAAAAATTTCGTTTTAGGAAGAAGTTATCAGAAGAAGAATTATTCTACACAACATTTCACGGCATATCTAAGAATCAACCCTATATCTAGGTACAATAGTTTTCAGGAAAATTACATTCGAATTGTATGTACCACAAGGGTAAAAAATATGTGTTTGCCGTTTTTTGCTGTAAATTTAACACATTTTCAAGCCAAGTCAAAATCTCCCTTTAAAATTAATTTTTTGGAAAAAGTCTTAAAGGCAAAAATACTCCTCATCAAGTTTCACTATAGGTCACCAAAAAAAAAGAAATCTCTATTCCCCTTTTATAACCGGAAAATATTTGAAATCAATTTTGTCAAAAATAGCACAAATATCTCCATTTTTTTGGATAATTTTTCTTCGGCCATTTTTCGAGTTGATGCCTGAAAGTAACATAAAATTTCATTTTAGGCAGAAGCTGTCAAAGGAAGAATTATTCTACATAACATTTCACTATAAATCTCATAATCAACCCTATATCTAGGTACAATAGTTTTCTGGAAAATTACATTCGAATTGTATGTACCACAAGGGTAAAATATGTGTTTTTTCCGTTTTTTTCTGTTAATTGAACACATTTTCAATCCAAGTCAAAATCTCCCATTGAACTTAATTTTTTTGGAAAAATCTCAAAGGCAAAAATACTCCTCATCAAATTTTACCGTAGGTCACCTAAGAAAAGAAACCTCTATTTCCCTTTTATAACCGGAAAAATATTTAAATCAATTTTGGCAAAAATAGCACAAATATTTCCTTTTTTTTGATGAATTTTTCTTCGGCCATTTTTCGAGTTGACACCTAAAAATAACATAAAATTTCGTTTTATGCAGAAGCTGTCAAAAGAAGAAATATTCTACAGAAAATTTCAAGGTATATCTCAGAATAAACCATATCTCTAGGTACAATCGGTTTTAAGAAAATTACATTCGAAATGTGTGTACCACAAGGGAAAAATATGTGTTGGCCGTGTTTTCTGTTACTATAACACATTTTCAAATAAAGTCAAAATCACCCATTGAACTTTATTTTTTGGGAAAAATCTCAAAGGCAAAAATACTCCTCATCAAATTCGACTATAGGTCACCTAAGAAAAGAAAACTGTATTTGTCTTATTTATCCGGAAAATATTTAAATCAATTTTGTCAAAAATAGTGAAAATAGTTTCCATTTTTTGGATACATTTTCCTCGGATTTTTTCGAGTTAACCCCTGAAAGTATCATAAAATTCCATTTTAGACAAAAGTGGCCAAAAGAGGATATATTCTACACAACATTTCACTATAAATCTCAGAATAAACAATATCTATAGGTAAAATAGGTTTTAAGAAAATTGCATTCGAATTATATATCTGTTTTTTTACTGTTAATTTAACACATTTTCAAGCCAAGTCAAAATCTCCCCTTAAACTTCATTTTTTGGAAAAAGTCTTAAAGGCAAAAATATTCCTCATCAAATTCGACTATAGATCACCAAAGAAAAGAAAACTTTATTTTCCTTTTTTAAGCGGAAAATATTTGAATCGATTTTGTCAAAAATAGCAAAAATATTTCCTTTTTTTGATGAATTTTTCTTCGGCCATTTTCCGAGTTGATGCCTGAAAGTAACATAAAATTTCGTTTTAGGAAGAAGTTGTCAGAAGAAGAAATATTCTGCAGAAAATTTCACGGTATATCTCAGAATAAACCATATCTCTAGGTACAACAGGTTCTAAGAAAATTACATTTGAAATGTATGGCCTACAAGGGAAAAATTTGCTGTTAATTTAACACCTTTTCAAGCCAAGTGAAAATCTCCCATTAAACTTCATTTTTTAGAAAAGGTCCTAAAGACGAAAACCTTCCTCATCAAATTTCACTATAGGTCACCAAAGAAAAGAAATCGTTATTTTTATGAAATAACCGGAAAATATCTAAATCAATTTTGTCAAAAAAAGCCAAAATAGTTACATATTTTTTACTCAATTTTCCTCGCCTTTTTTTCGAGTTAACCCCTGAAAGTAACATAAAATATCATTATAAACAAAAGTTGCCAAAGGAGAATATATTCTACACAACATTTCACTATTAATCTCAGAATAAGCCATACCTCTAGGTACAATCATTTTTAAGAAAATTACATTCGAAAATTCAAAAATTGCGAAAATATTTCTAATTTTTTGATAATTTTTCCCGGACTTTTTTCGAGTTAACCCCTGAAAGTAACATAAAATTTCATTTTAGACAACAGTTACCAAAAGAGGATATATTCTACACAACATTTCACTATAAATCTCAGAATAAACCATACCTCTAGGTACAATCGTTTTTAAGAAAATTACATTCGAAATGTATTTTTACTGTTAAATTAACGCATTTTCAATTCAAGTTAAAATCTCCCCTTAAACTTCATTTTTTGGAAAAGGTCTTAGGGACAAAAATATTCCCCATAAAATTTTACTATAGGTCACCAAAGAAAAGAAAACTGTATTTCCCTTTTATAACCGGAAAATATCTAAATCAATTTTGTCAAAAATAGCGAAATAGAAAATAAACTTGTGAAAGTATTGTAAATATTTGCCCATGTCTGGTGCATACTTTTAGGAGCTCATTTAATTTTTTTTTCCTTTATATCTTAAATATTTCCAACATTTTGATATCCTTAAAAAAGTTACAAAATAAAGCTGAAAATTCGTTGACGTTTTTTGCTGCCTGAAAAATATTGAAAAAAAAAATATTTTTCATAACCCTGCTTTTGTTATCCCATGGGGGTCTATTGTAAGACTCCCCAACTAATCTTAGTTTTATAAAAAGATTTTTACTAACATAACACTGATATAAAGTTGTGGGTATTTAGAAAAAAAAAAATATTCCAAAATGCTTAGCTAATAAAATTCAAATATTTTTCATTACTCACTTTTTAACTTTTTCTCATTTCATCTGTCATTTTTTTTCTAACATAACTTTGTAGTTAAAAAATATAAACATACTCATAATTTTCACGAAAACTCAAAATTCCGGGGAAAGATTTTTCCCGAAAACCAAATTTATTTTCCACTTCAATTCGAACACCATCACCGCATTTTTCTCGACCACATAATCAATGAATTGAAATCCATTGCCACAATTAGTTCCCATTTATTTCATTCACTGCCGTCTCTTTTACCCAGCTATGGCTTTTGAACTATTTGCATTTTCCAATTTCCATTGAAAAATCTCTCCTCATCCGTTTAGTTCACAAAATTTTCATTAACGTATTTTTTGGAAACTTAAAAAAAATTCTCTCTGTGTCTCCACGTCTTGGGTCCCCACGAAATTTATTTTTTTATTGCTGTTTGTTTGTGTGGACCCACTGTGCCTCTATGTTGTGTCTGTCCCCTGGGGTAACTTTGTTGCAGCTCTCCTTAAGCTTGGCTTTTTTCTCTAATAAAACCCCTGCGAAAAATGCCTGAACTTAGTTAGAAAAAAAAAATTGTTGTTTTTTTGAAAACTATCCTCCATCTAATTCGGAAATTTAAACTTAAATCTTAGAAACAAGCACCGATGATTCTTGGGTTACACCGGAATCACATCCTGATGCCGGACATCATGACACCCATGCCGTTGAAGAAGAGGAAGAAGAAAAAGAAGAAGAGGAGGAAGAACATTCTCCCACCTACGAAACAATTGACTATGATCGTCCCATTGATGCCGAACGTCGTGTGGAAGAGCCCGTCAATGCCGGCGGCAATGTCTATGGCGGTGAAGAAGATCATCATCATGGCGGTGCTGGTGGCTTGGACAACAACATTTTCGAATCATCCGGAGATTACTCGCCCGTCACTGAAACCAGTGCCGTCTTTACACCACCCACTGGCTGTCGTGGCGATTCGACCTACACCTGTCGCGAAAGTAATGTTCAAATCTGTGACGAACATTTGTGCGATGGTGTGGAACACTGCCCCGATGGTGAAGACGAACTGAACTGTGGCAGCGACGATGAGTTCAACTATGAAAAGGGTATAGTGCAACTCTCTCTTGTTCTCTCTCATGTTTCTGTGTTTGTCTCTTTAATGTTTGTTTGTGTGTGAAGGGCATCGTCGTCGTCTCATTATCTACACTGTGACTCAAAACTTTTCTGTGCATCTACCCCAAACCCCTACCCAGATCCCAGTTCCCCTTTGTTATAGTCCTTTTTCATTTGTGTCATGTCCTTTCTTTTACAGGTTTAGGCTAAAATGGTGAGAGGTGGAATTATTCTCTTAGAAAAAAAAAAAAAAAACAAAAATTATCTTTGAAAACAAATCTAAATTTAAGAGTAACCGGTTACTCACGAATAAAATTTCCAATTTCCTAACAAAAAAAAAAAAAAAAAAACACTTTATAGGGCATATGTGGTGATTCAGGCTTATTTCCACATTGAATATAAAAAGTAACCGATTTTTCTTGCACCAAAAAATAGGGAAAATAACCGATTACCCGAACATAAAACTCGTATATTTTAAGAAACAAGCACTAATACTTGTTATACAACGATAAATATGGTTTTTTGATAGATAACAACAAAAAATTCAAATAGTAACCGGTTACTCAAAGACAAGTTTTGTGAATTTTTTTATTACAAACGAATTTTCTTTTCATAAAATCTGTTATACAACGGTAAATATGGGTTTTTCCGATAGTTAACAACAAAAATTGCAAAAAGTAACCGGTTACTCAAAGACAAGTTTTGCGAATTTTTTTATTACAAACGAATTTTCTTTTCATAAAATTTGTTATACAACGGTATATATGATTTTTTCGGCGGATATCAACAAAAAATTTAAAAAGTAACCGGTTACTCAAAGACAAGTTTTGCGAATTTTTTTATTACAAACGAATTTTCTTTTTATAAAATATAAATTTTCTATATATAAAATTGTATAACATACAACGGTATATATGATTTTTTTGGCAGATACCAACAAAAAATTAAAAAGTAACCGGTTACTCATATACATTTTTTGCGAATTTTCTTATCAGTAACCATGAAAATCGATATAAAATGACTCAATAAAGCCAATTTACCACTTTCCAACTAATTGCAATTAAAAACAAAGAAAAGTAACCGGTTACTCATAGACAAATTTCCCTAATTTTCTCACAATAAGCATTAAACTGATTAGAGAACGGTAATGGTTGGCAAATATGTTATTTTGAACGGTATATTTTGCTTTTCCGACATATAACTACAAAAATTTTAAAAAGTAACCGGTCACTCGAAGTCATGTTTTGTCAATTTTCTTGTGAGAAACAAAGCAAATCGATATATAATGAGTCTATAGATATAATTTACCACTTTCCAACTAATTGCAATAAAAACAAAGAAAAGTAACCGGTTACTCATAGTCAAATTTTGCTAGTTTTCTTACAATAACCATCAAACTGATTAGAGAACGGTTATGGTAGGCAAATATGTTATTTTGATGGTATATTTTGCTTTTCCGACAAATAACTACAAAAAATTTAAAAAGTAACCGGTTACTCAAAGACTTGGTTTGCAAATTTTCTTATGAAAACCAATGAAAATCGATGCAAAATGACTCAATAAAGATAATTTACCACTTTCCAACTAATTGCAATTAAAAACAACGAAAAGTAACCGGTTACTCATAAACAAATTTTGCTAGTTTTTTTTTAAATAACCATCAAACTGATTAAAGAACGATTATGGAAGGCAAATATGTTATTTTCAACGGTATATTTTGCTTTTCCGTATGATAACAACAAAAAAATTCGAAAAGTAACCGGTTACTAAAATACTTCTTTTGCGAATTTTCTTATGAGTAACCATGAAAGTCGATTTAAAATGACTCAATAAGGCCAATTTACCTCTTTCCACCTAATTGTAGTAAAAACAAAGAAAAGTAACCGGTTACTCATAGACAAATTTTTCTTACAATACCAATCAACTGATTATAGAAGAGTTATGATAGGCAAATATGTTATTTTGAACGGTGTATTTTGCTTTTCCGACAGATAACAACAAAAATTCGAAAAGTAACCGGTTACTCAAAGACTTGGTTTGCGAATTTTCTTATGAAAACCAATGAAAATCGATATAAAATGACTCAAAAAAGCAAATTTACCACTTTTCAACTAATTGCAATAAAAAACAAGGAAAAGTAACCGGTTACTCATAGACAAATTTTGCTAGTTTTTTTAAAATAACCATCAAACTGATTAGAGAACGGTTATGGTAGGCAAATATGTTATTTTGAACGGCATATTTTGCTTTTCCGACAAATAACTACAAAAAATTTAAAAAGTAACCGGTTACTCAAAGACATGTTTTGCTAATATTCTTATGAAACAAAGAAAAAACGATATAAAATAATTCAATAAAGCCAATTTACCACTTTACAACTAATTATAGTAAAAACAAAAGAAAAGTAACCGGTTACTCATAGACAAATTTCTCTAATTTTCTTACAATAACCATCAAACTGGTTAGAGAAAGGTTGCGGTAGGCAAATATGTTATTTTGAATGGTATATTTTGCTTTTCCGAGGGATAGCTATAAAAATTTTTAAAAGTAACCGGTTACTCGAAGACATGTTTTGCGAATTTTCTTATAAAAAACAGTGAACATCGATATAATTAGACTCTATAAAGATAATTTATCACTTTCCAACTAATTGCAATTAAAAACAAAGAAAAGTAACCGGTTACTCATAGACAAATTTTGCCCATTTTCTTACCATAACAATCAAACTGATTAGAGAACGGTTATGGTAGGCAAATATGTTATTTTGAACGGCATATTTTGCTTTTCCGAGGGATAGCTATAAAAATTTTTAAAAGTAACCGGTTACTCGAAGATATGTTTTGCGAATTTTCTTATAAAAAACAGTGAACATCGATATAATACGACTCTATAAAGCAAATTTATCACTTTCCAACTAACTGCAGTAAAAAACAAATAAAAGTAACCGGTTACTCATAAACAAATTTTGCTAGTTTTCTTACAATAACCATCAAACTGATTAGAGAACGTTTATGGTAGGCAAATATGTTATTTTGTACGTTACATTTTGCTTTTCCGACAGATAACTACAAAAAATTTAAAAAGTAACCGGTTACTTAAAGACATGTTTTGCGAATTTTCTTATTAAAAACAATGAAAGTCGATATTAAGTGACTCAATAAAGCCAATTTACCACTTTCCAACTAATTGCAATTAAAAACAACGAAAAGTAACCGGTTACTCATAGACAAATTTTGCTAGTTTTCATACCAATAACCATCAAACTGGTTAGAGAACAGTTATGGTATGCAAATATGTTATTTTGAAGCATATTATAGTATTAACTAGGAAAAAGTAACCGGTTACCCAGAAATAAATTTTCCTAGTTCCGAAAAATTTTCGTCAACAATTTTTAAAATACAATCCAAATTGTATGAGTAACAAGTTATGAAGATAAACTTTGTCATTTAAAGTAGTCAGATCAACGTAATATTTAATTTTTTTCATGGGTACCCGGTTACTTACCAAGATTTCGTAGTGAATTTATTTAAAACTTCGGTAGACAGATTAACAATCCTCTAAGTACATAGAATATAAATAAAAAAATAAGTTTTAATGACAAAGTATTGATGAGTAACCGGTTACTCGGAAGGATTTTTTTCGCGAAAATTTTGCAAAATAACCACTAAAGTTCAAAATTATTTAAAATACTTCAGAATATAAAAGGTTTAATTGTTTTTAAAGCGACATGTTGACCTTTATCGTAGCCGGGTAACCGATTACTTTCATTGAATTTTTCTTAAATTCAATCGAAACCCAAACAAATTTGTCTTGTTAATGTATAAAATTACAAAAAAAAAAAACATAACCCGGCCAATGTAAAATGAAAGCACCTGCTCAATAATCCAGACATTCCGACTCTCTGGATCGGTCCACCACCTAACCAAAAAAAAAACGCAATTTTTATAATGTCTTGTGTAAATATCACCTGTTACTAACTAAGAAAATTGAAAAAAAAAAAAAATTAATATTGAATATATTCACATCTAACAACGTGTTGAAACCATTTTTGTGTGTTTCGAACTCATTTTTTCGAAATTTCTAATAAAATTTTCGTTTTTCTTCTTCTCATCTCTTCGCCTTTCGTGGAATCTGTGACAATGTTTTGGGAAAACTACAGTCTGCTCAGCTAATGAGTTTATGTGCGATCAACGTTGTTTACCCATGGAATATCGATGCAATGGTTATAATGAATGTAACGATGGTAGCGATGAGAGGGATTGTCCAGAAAAAGGTAAGTTCGATTTTTTTTGTTTTCATTTCTTCATATTAAGTATTATCGATGTTATTTTGCAATGTGTTATCGACAAAATTTCAGATGCAAAATATTGTTACAAGTTATGGTTTTATAAAGGATACTTTTTTATTGTTATCGAATAATTTCCACTGACCATATACTGTTATCGATAGCTTTTGTATATAGTAACGAAATTATCGATAACTTTCCTATGCAGCAGTGTTACTGTCGATTACGTTACTATGAAGAAAATTTATTATTTCTGAAAACAAATTCTTTCGACTATCGGAAAAGTTGTTATTGACAACTTTTCTCTTCGGAAAATTTGTTATCGACAACTTTTCTCTTCGGAAAATTGGTTATCGACAACTTTTCTCTTCGGAAAATTGGTTATCGACAATTTTTCTCTTCGAAAAAGTTGTTATCGACAACTTTTCTCTTCGGAAAAGTTGTTATCGACAACGCTTCTCTTCGGAAAAGTTTTTATCGACAACTTTTCTCTTCGGAAAAGTTGTTATCGACAACTTTTCTATCCGGAAAAGTTGTTATCGACAACTTTTCTATCCGGAAAAGTTGTTATCGACAACTTTTCTTTACGGAAAAGTTGTTATCGACAACTTTTCTTTACGGAAAAGTTGTTATCGACAACTTTTCTTTACGGAAAAGTTGTTAATGACAACTTTTCTCTCCAGAAAAGCTGTTATCGACAACTTTTTTATTGGGAGTAGTTGTTATCGACAACTTTTCTATAGAGAATAGTTGTTATCGACAACTTTTTTATTGAAAATAGTTGTTATCGACAACTTTGCTATTGAGAATAGATGTTATCGACAACTTTTCTATGTAGAATAGATGTTATCGACAACTTTTCTATGTAGAATAGTTGTTATCGACAACTTTTCTATGTAGAATAGTTGTTATCGACAACTTTTCTATGTAGAATAGTTGTTATCGACAACTTTTCTGTGCGAAAAAATTGTTATCGACAACGTTTCTATAGAGAATAGTTGTTATCGACAACATTTCTACTGAGAATAGTTGTTATCGACAACATTTCTACTGAGAATAGTTGTTATCGACAACTTTTCTACTGAGAATAGTTGTTATCGACAACTTTTCTATAGAGAATAGTAGTTTTCGATAACTTTTCCATTGGGAATAGTTGTTATCGACAACTTTCCTATCCGGAAAAGTTGTTATCGACAACTTTTCTATCCGGAATAGTTGATGTTATCGATAACTTTATGATTTATGATGATGTTATCGATGTTATCGATAACTTTTCTATGTAGAATAGTTGTTATCGATTACTTTTCTATCCCGAAAAGTTGTTATCGATTACTTTTCTATCCGGAAAAGTTGTTATCGAAAAATTTTCTCTCCGAAAAAGTTGTTATCGACCACTTTTCTCTTCGGAAAAGTTGTTATCGACAACTTTTTTCAAAAATGTTGTTATGGATAACTTTTCTCTTCGGAAAAGTTGTTATCCATAGTGTTTCTTAAAGAAATTGTTTATCAGAAATCAAGACAAATTCTTAATGGTTTCCTCTTTTGCCAATCTTTCATATTTGCCGATTTTTTTCTCTTCCCCATTCAACCTCTTCAAAAGAAAAACGCTTTAATTAATAGTTTAGTTTTCAGTTTTCAATTTGAAAATTTCAAATGTAGACAAAAACCAGTCACATTTCAATTTTTCTTTTTTTTTTTCCTGCCGATTCTAATGGGAAATCAATCGTTTTCCAAATTAATTAAAAATTATAATGACCCTGAACTGAATACTTACATACCATGTGCATATATATTTGAATATTTACCGCAAAAAAAAACGATTCGGAAAATATTGCCAAAATGTTGTATTTGTATGTGGGCACAAATAAATTATCTAAAGTTCTGTTGTGATTTAAATTAATATTTTTTTCTGGGGGGAATAACAAAAACGAGCCACTCCTCTTGAAAATGTGGAGCACACTCGGCAACATAGTCTAGGGTAAATTGAATATATATTTTTTGTTGTGAGTGGGGGTGTGCTAAGAAGAAAGGGTGATCCTCAAGGAGAAGGAGGATTTTTCGTACGCTCTCAGGTTTAATGGATGTCCTCCCTAAATCCCATTTTAATTTTAAAATATTTTTTGGAATATTTTTATTTCAAAATTTAAATTTTACCACCCCTTTTGAAGACCCTTTGCCACCTTGATTTTTTGCTCTCCGCAAAAGGTCATGACAATCCCAACACACAACTTTCATTTGTGGGTGTTGACATTTGCCAGAGATTAGTATTAAATAAATTTTACAAAGCAAAATATTGAAGTGCATTTTCAGCACCAGGGGGAGGGCCCCACAAAGGGGTGGATCAAATAGAAAGTTTTGGTAGAATTTCATTTCAAATGGAAATATTGTTATTTGGTCGAAAAATAAAAACAAAAATTAAAATATTTTTGTTGGGACAAAAATTGGATCTTCAGGGGAGGACAGGAGATGTGGCCTTGTCCTTAGCAGGAGGTGAGATCCTCAAAAAAAGATTTAGTAGACCAAGGTCCTTTTTTCAGTTCTACTCTCTCATCCAACGCCATTTCTTTGAAAATACATTTCACAGCCATCACATCCTTGCCATATTTCCCTGCCTGGATTTTTGGTAGGACTTCCCCCTCCACTTCCCAAAAAAAACCAAAAATCACAAAAGACCTGTTAAACGTTTATGTTTTATGAGCTAAGCCAAACAATTTTGTTAAACATCCTGATTTTTTTTGTACTTCTCTTTCGAGCCCTTTCATTACTTCTCCTTTCAAAAGTCAGTCTCTTTCTCTCCATAAAAATGACACTCTTCTCCTTCATCTTTGCATAGCTATCTCACATATTTCCATGAACTGCTTCTAATTTTGCAAACATTTTAAAACGCCAAAAAAGCATCCTTGCATCCTTCATAAGCTAAGTGAGCATTTTGGGAGTCATGTTTTTATTTTCATCCTCAGAAAGTAAGTGCCATAGAGGTCCTTGTTGCTATTACCACTTCAGTGTAGTCAAAATGACAAGACACTGGGTGTGAGGGGAAATATGCAAAAATTTAATCAAATCTCAAAATTATTGGGGGGTGGGTTTCCTTGGCAGGCCAAATGGTGGTTACGCCAGACTGGGTGAAAGCAGAGTTGCGAATTTAAATTTTCTCCACAAAAAAGACTACCGGAAAATCAAACAAAAAGTGAAACCTAATGCTTAAAGATTCGAATAAATTATCCCTCAAAGGGTATATATCTCAAAGGAAACTCAAGGAAAAAAAGTGGCTTGAACCACTAAATTAAAGCCGACCAATTTTTAGTTGTAAAAAAACTTTCGACCAATTTTGAGCAGATGCTAAGAATACGTCTTTAATCAAGTTATTTATACCCAAACATTAATTTTTTTTAAAAAAAATGTTGGCTTGAATGAAAAATTAAAACCGACCAAATTTCACTTCTAAAAAAAATCCGACCAATTTTAAGCAAATGCTAAGAAATCTTCTTTAATTGATATATTTATAGCCAAACATTACATTTTCGTAAAATAAAAGTTGGCTTAAATGACTAAATTAAAACCGACCAATTTTGGGTTGAAAAAAAACTTTCGACCAATTTTGAGGAGATGCTAAGAAAACTTCTTCAGTCAAGATTTTTGTACCCAACAAAAAGTTGACTTGAATGTCTAAATTAAAACCGACCAAATTTGAGTTGTAAAAAAAATCCGACCAATTTTGAGCAGATGTTAAGAAAACTTCTCTAAACAAGATATTTCTACCCAAACATTACATTTACGTTAAAAAAGTTGGTTTAAATGACAAATTAAAATCGACCAATTTTGGGTTGTAAAAAAAAATTTCGACCAATTTTGAGCCGATGCTAAGAAAACTTCTTTAAACAAGATATTTATACCCAAGCATTACATTTTCGTAAAATAAAAGTTGGCTTAAATAACAAAAAATCAAACCGACCAATTTTGAGTTGTAAAAAAACTTTCGACCAATTTTGAGCAGATACTAAGAAAACGTCTTCAATCAAGATATTTATAGCCAAACATTACATTTTCTTTAAAAAGAAGTTGGCTTGAATGACTAAATTAAACCCGACCAATTTTGAGTTGTAAAAAATGCTTCGACCAATTTTGAGGAGTTGCTAAGAAAACGCTTTCAATCAAGATTTTTATATCCAAAAATTATGTTTTCGTTAAAAAAAGTTGCTTGAATAAAAAATTAAAACCGACCAAATTTGACGTGCAAAAAATAATCCGACCAATTTTGAGCAAATGCTAAGAAAACTTCATTAATTGAGATATTTATAGCCAAACATTACATTTTCGTAAAATAAAATATGGCTTAAATGACTAAACTAAAACCGACCAATTTTGAGTTGTAAAAAAACTTTCGAGCAATTTTCAGCAGATGCCAAGAAAATGCCTTCAGTCGAGATATTTATAACCAACCAATGGATTTTTCATAAAAATGTAGATAAAGTGACCAAATAGATATTTATACCAATTTTCCGACCAATTTTTTCTGAAAAAAAAATATATGAAAAACATATAAAATAAATGCTAAAATAAATTAAAATTATGTCCATTTAAAAAAATTGGGTTTCAGGTTATAAAAACAAAATGACCCAAAAAAAAAAAAAATAAAAAAATTCGACCAATTTTTTTCTGAAATAAAAACAGAGATCAGAAATGGGCAAGACAGCATTTAAATTAAATAAAAGTTATGCCCAATTGAGAATTTTGGGTTTCAGGTTAAAAAAAAAAATTCATAAAAAAAATAACAAAAATGCCCAAAATGACCCAATTAAAAAAAAAATAAGATATTACAATTTCCATTGAAAATGTCTTAAAAAACTCTGTTATTTCTGTATTTTTACCGATCATATTTGTCTACAATTTTTTTTTTTTTTTTTTTTTTTGGTACAAAAGACCCAAAAATGAAATTGGCCCAATTTAAAAAATTCCCAATTTAATTTTTTTTATTTATTTATTCTGCACATGTATTTGTTCTAATATTTTCTGCTATTCTAGTGGAATTGTTACCCCACCCACCACCTTTCACTCCCTGTAGTTCACACTCTCTCTTCTCCATCCCCACCTAATGTAACTGGGTTGCCCTTTATAACTCCTTTTGGGAGTTATTTATGCTTGTTTACAAATTACACTGTAAAGGATGTGCTACTGCTGCTGCTGCCATCCTTAAGCACACACAGCACACACAAATCGCTGTTGTTGTTACACATTTAGACGGTCGAATGAACAAACAGACAGACAGACAGTTAGTCAGAAAAATGTGCCAACAACTCATTCACTCTCCCTCTCTCTTTTTTCGACATGAGAATTACTGTTGAGCATGGTAATTTTTATGATTGCAATGGTAAAAACATCAACATCAACAGCGTGATGATGATATGCAAAACAACTGCTAAAGATTTTAGAGCTATCAAAATTTTTGAATGGCAAAAAGTGGAGAGGGGGCTGGATTTAGGAAAAAAAATGCAGATAGAGAAATTTTTAGGAAAAAATGGAAAAATTTGTATTTAATTCTTAAAAAATATATAATTTTTTTTTTTAAATTTTTAAAAAATTAAAAATTTAACAAAAATTAAAAAAATAAGTTTTTTCAAAAACTAAAAACTTCTTAACTTTTTAAAATTTTTCAAATATTATTGTTTATATAATTTTATTACAGTTTTCATTTAGAAAATAAAATGGAAAAATATGTTTGTATATCTTAAAAAAATATATTTTTTTCAAAATTTTTATAAAAACAAAAATTTTAAATTTGAAAAAAAAAAATAATTTTAAAAACATTTGTTTATATTTTTTATTTAGAAAATGAAATGGAAAAATGTGTTTTTAATTCTTAGAAAAATAATATTAAAAAATATTTGTTCAAAATGTTTACAAAAACAAAAATTAAAAAAAAATATAAAACAATAAGTTTTCAAGAAAAAAAACTATTTAAAAAAATATATATTATCTTTTCAAAGAATATTATCTTTGATTATTTATTATTATTTTTATTGCTTATTAATTTTTTTTTTTAATTTTCATATGTATTTTGCATATATATTTTTAATTTAGTTTAAATAATTTTATTATAATTTTTTAATTAAAAAAATAAACTAAAAAAATATGTTTTTATCTTTAAAACATAATAATAAAAAACTATTTTTTCCAATATGGTTACAAAAATATAAAAATGAATGATAAAAAATATATATAAACAAATAAGTTTAAAAAAAAATTCTGAAAATAATTTTTTTTTTCAAAAATAATATTTTATTATTTTTTTAATTTTTCATATATTATTAATTTTTGTTTAACTAATTGTGTTATATTTTTTAATAAAAAAATTGAGAAACATGTTTTTATTCTCAAAAAAACTGTTATAAAAAATATTTTTTTAAAATTTTTTCAAAAACAAAAATTAAAAAAATAAGTTTTCCATAAAAATAATTTTTTCAAAAATAATATTTTCTTATTTTTTTCATATATTTTCAATTTTTGTTTAAATAGTTTTGTTTTATTTTTTAATTAAAAAAAATGAAAAATATATTTGTTATTCTTAAAAAAAATAATATAAAAGACATATTTTTTCACAATTTTTACAAAAATAAAAAAAAGTTTTCCAAAAAAAATATATATTCTCAAAAAAAAAAATTATTAAGAAATATATTTTTTTTTTTCAAAGATAATATTTTTTTTAAATTTTCATATATTTTTTTAATTTGAAATAATTATATTATATTTTTTATTTAGAAAATGAAATGGAAATATTTGTTTTTAATTCTTAAAAAATAATAATTAAAACACATTAAAAATTTAAAAAAAAACTTGTTTTCAAAAAAACTACATTTTTATCTCAAAAAAAAAAAATATTTTTTTCAAAGAAAATATTTTCTATTTTTTTTTAATTTTCACATATTATTAATTTTTGTTTGCATTATTTCATTATATTATATTATTTAGAAATTTGAATGGAATAATATGTTTTTTATTCTTAAAAAAATGATATAAAAATATATTTTTCAAAATTTTTACAAAAACAAAATTAAAAAAAAATCTATAAAAAAAGATATAAAAAAATTTTTTCTCAAAAATAATTTTTTTCCGAAGATAGTATTTTCTTAATTTTTTTAATTTTTCATATATATTTTAATTTTAGGTTAAATAATTTTATTATATTTTTTAATATATAAATGGAAAAAAATGATTTTAAATCTTAAAAAAAAAAAATAATAAAAACATATTTTTTCAGAATTTTTACAAAAACAAAAATTAAAAAAAAAATATTTATTTTTATATTATTTTTTGTTATATTTGTTTATTTAGAAAATTAAACGGAAAATATGTTTTTAATTCTTAATAAAATAATATAAAAAAATTTTTTTTTTTCAAAATGTTTACAAAAGTTAAAAAAATATAAAACAATAAGTCTTCAAAAAATTAATTTTTTTCTCAAAAAAAATTTTTTTTCAAAGATAATATTTTCTTAATTTTTTTCTCTTTTAAATTTTGTATATATTTTTATATTATTTTTTTAAAAAAATTTTTATATTTTTTATTTAGAAATGACCTTATAAATTGTTGTGTTAAATTTAATTTTTTTTAGAATTTTTATTTTTTAATTTCTATTTTTTTTTTTCTATTTTTTTCCCGTGTACCCAAACACTTTCATAAATGTTTATCTGTATGTTTGGTAGTGTGTAAGTCCACATGAATGCGGTTTATTAATTACATTTCCAATGGTAGTGATTTTTCTTTATGTTTTGTTACACTTTTTTTGCTGAAGTTCTCCTACTGAGCAGTGGAAGGGCGGTGGGAGGGAAGATAACTACCATAACAATAAGGAAAATTTACATATTTGATTAAAATTCTGTGGTAGTGGATATTGGCAGAATTTAATGATAACAATGGATTTCTTAAAAAATATATATAAATAAATTTTTAAAATAAAATTTGAAACATAAAATATGGATCCGTCCTTGGCTATTGATCAAAAAAAAAAAATATCCAAACGCCCATATTGGAACATACAAATTTTATTAAAAAAAATAGCTCCCCACTTATCCAATGCTTTCAATCTCATTGCATCCCTAGCCATAACTAAAATCCGGGAACTTCCATATTTCTCTCTACATAATTTTCCTGAGACTTGTTATATATTCGTTTGTTTTTTTTTTTTTTTTGCTCCGCAAATTCTCTGATTTTTGCAAAAAATAATCTTAAACAAATATGCATAATTTTTATTAGATTATTTTTATCTTTATAATACAGATGGCCTTAGATACCAGGAGATAAAATGACAAGTTCAGAGAGCATTAGTCGTCGTTAAAGACAAACATTCAAATGCTATTCATATTTCAATTGAATTTTTAACTTCCTGCATAGAATTACCTGGCGCACGTGCTTCAAACCTGTTGCCATGCATGTTACATATCCTTAGAGCCCCCCCTTTGAAACCGAACCACTCAATTTTCGTTTACAAATCAAACTCATACCAAAAAGAAACACCAAATGCCAAAATGTAAACACAACATCTACAAATGCAACACAAATACCATGAATGCTTTAGCAACATTGTTGTGCTCTCAACCATTTCCCTCTCTCTCTCATTCTCTTTTCATATACGTTTTACAAATGTATTCAACTGCTAATAGCAACATTTAGGGTTACCTTGCCCCAGATTAAAAATTATATAAATGTTGAAAATAGGTCAGTATTTTCTGTAATTTTTCCGTAAAATTTTTTACCAATTTTCCGACCAATTTCCATCTGACTGAAAAACATTAATCATATTTAGCAACAGTCGCAAATAAAACGTTTACACACACATTTGACGCCGAAAAAATATTTTTGAGATTAAAAATCGAAACTGACCAAATTCTAAATCGACCAATTTAAAATTTTTTCATAATATTTTGCAATATTTTTTCTATAAAAAATGTTACCAATTTTCCAGCCAAATTTCATTTGAAAAATGTTGCCAAATTTCATCTGACTGGAAAAAATGGAATTTTATCTGCAGCCGTGAATAAAACGTTCGCACACACCGAACCGACCGACAAAAAATATTTTTGGGACCAAATATCAAAACCGACCATATTCAAAATCGACCAATTTTAATATGACCAAAAAAAGTTTCTTTATGATTTTAATCGGCGACGAATCAGACGTCAACGTACCCGTTTTTGGCCAAACCAAATATTATCGTGTGCAAAATTTCGCAACCGACCAAATTACAAATCGACCATTTTTAATCTGACCAAAAAAAAGTTTCTTTATGATTTTCATCAGCGACGAATCAGATGTCAGCGTACCCATTTATGGCCAAAAAAATATTTTCGACGGCAAAATTTCTTAACCGACCAAACTCAAAAGCGACCAATTTTCATCCCAATGAAAAACCAATTTTGATGATTCTCATCCCCGACGAAAAAGATGTTAACGCATCCATTTATCGCATCCATTTATTAACGAAATATTTTCTCGTCTTAAATTTTCCAACCGACCAAATTGAAAATCGACCAGTTTTAATCTCATTGAAAAAAACTATTTTTGATGATTTTCATCTTCGATGAAAGAGATGTTTACGCATTCATTTATCGCCAAATAAAATATTTTCGTGTGCAAAATTTTCCAACCGACCAAATTCAAAATCGACCAATTTTCATCACACTGAAAAAACTATTTTTGATCATTTTCATCTTCGACAAAAGAGAAGTTAACGCATCCATTTATCGCCAAATTAAATATTTTCGCGAGCAAAATTTCCCGACCGACCAAATTGAAAATCGACCAATTTTTATACGACTAAAAAATAATTTTAAACGGCAATTTTTCCGACCAAATTTTTATTTGATCAAATTGGTCCAAAATGCTCCTGAATTTGAATGAATTACATTTGCTTTATATTTGAAGATGATTTTTAAAACAAAATTTAAAAAAACGTCCAATTTTAAAACAAATAAATTTCCCGACCAATTTTTTCTTCGACAATATTGGCCCAAAATGCCCAAGGATTTGAAAAAATTTCAATTGCTAACAATATGGAATGCGTTTTTGTGTTTAAATTACATAATTATCAAACTTTAAAGTCATTCCAATTTTCCGACCAATTTTTTATTTGACAAAATTGATCCCCTGCCCCTGAATTTGAATGAAATCCATTTGCTATATATTGTAAGACTGTTTTTATGATAAAAATTAAAAAAGGACCAATTTTAAAATATATAAATTTTTTCGACCAATTTTTTATTTGACAAAATTTGGCTCAAATGCCCCTGGATTTTTATAAGTTTCAATCAGCTAACTATATGGAAAGAAATTTTGTGATTTAATTATATAATTGACCAGTTTTTAAGTCCTACCAATTTTCCGACCAATTTTTTATTTCACAAAAATCCCTCTGAATTTGAATGAATTCCATTTGCTATATGTTGTAAGACTGTTTTTATGATAAAATTAAAAAAGGACCAATTTTGAAATATGTACATTTTCCGACCAATTTTTTATTTGTCAAAGTCGACCCAAAATGTCCCAGGATTTGAAAAAGTTTCAATTGCTGACTATATGGAAATCATTTTTGTGGCTTAATTACACAATTGACCAATTTTAAAGTCATACCAATTTTCTGACCAATTTTTTATTTGACCAAATTGGTCCAAAATTCTCCTGAATTTGATCGAATTACAATTGTTTACGATTTTGAGGGCATTTTTTTCACGAAATTGTATAATTGACCAATTTTTAAGTCATAACAATTTTCCGACCAATTTTTTTTACCAAAATTGGTCCTAAATTTGTATAAATTATAATTTATAAATATTTTAAGATCACTACCAGGGCTTACATTTCAAAAAGTTTTTTTTATAAACATAACATTCCTATCAAGGGTATTTTTTTTAAAAAAAGGCCCAAAAATAAAAATGCCCCACTTTTTTACTTTTTCTTAAATTTTTATTTCTTTCAATCTATTTATTATGGAGTTATGCATTTTTGCAAATAAATTACAAAATGGACCAATTTTAAAATTTTTCCAATTTTCCGACCATTTTTTTTTTTTTTTTTTGATGAATTTTTAATTTTTTTTTTATTTTTTTTTTTCGAAGTAATTGCTTTATTCCCATAAAAAAAACTATAATTTGAAGCTATTTTTAAGTTGAAAAATATTAAAAACAATTACTAATAAATTCAAGCCTACCAAAATAGTTCCCAAAATCCAAAAAAAAAAATTGGTAAACTCGAATTTTTAAATATTTTTCTACCATTTTTCCCGCATATATTCCCAAAGGGCTGTTATGAACAAGAATTTTTATTTTATAAAAAAGGCCCCAAAATTAAAACGGCCAAAATTAGCCAAGAATTTATTAATTTTTTTTATTTTTTATTTATTATTATTTATTTATTTATTTATTTATTTATTTTTTTTTTTTTTTTGAAAAACATTTCGGGTAATTTTGATGTTTAAATCTTGAAAATGGCAACTCTGTTGATGTTGCTGAGTTTAATTTTGTTTAGATACCCTTTTGTGGTGTACTGTTGCTTCTTGTGGTCTTGTTTTGTTGGTGGTGGCTGATGCTGAGTGTGTGGGTGGTGGGATGGTTGGGCGGGTGGGGATGGGTGCTCACTTGGCCCTATGGTTGCGGCTTGTAATGTCACCATAGCTAGACATGCAACGATTTGTGGCATGTTTTCTGTGTGTTTATATTTGGTGCCCTTAATCATTCTCATGTCACTCTCGCACTCTCTCTCTCTCTCTCACTCTCTTCAAGTGATGCATTTGAGATTAGTTCTCCAAGATTTGTTACATATCTTTGTGGGACCTCGTATATCTTGGCTAGTCAGTCTATCATTTCTGGATCGGCTAAGTATCATATGTTGTTGGTGTTGCTGTTGTTGTTGTGGCTTGATGACTTCGTGGTTGGCTACATCTTGGCCGTCAACGTTGCCGCTGCCGTTGACGTTGACTTTGCCTCGCTTCGTTGTTTGTGTTTTCTGTTAGCTGCTGCTCTACGCCACAGTGTGGAAATTTCAATATTTTTTCGTTAGCTTAACATTGGCTAGCCGTCAGTTGAACCTCAGACGTTAAACTGTGCAAAAGCTTTTCCAAAACGAACGCGGGTGGAACACCAACACCAAATAAACCAAAAACAACAACATAATTCCTTTCAAACATTTCCACAGCCATAGATTCATTCATTCATTCGGTTTTGTGCTGTTCTTGTGTTCTTTTGGGCCAGTTTTTTTTAAACGCGGTTCATTTCAAAATAACAAAAATATATTTAAAAAAAGGAAAAAAATTCTGGAAAAATAAAAACGACAGCGGCAGAAATTTGTAGTGAAATTTGCGAGAAATAGAAAGAAAAACGACTGTTACGAATTTGAATTTTCCCGACGAAAAGAAAAATTGAATAAGTAATGAAAATAGAGTGATTTAAAAAAATTTAAAAAAAGGAAAAAATAATTTAAACTAAAAAAATATATCGGACGTAAAAATAATTTTGAAAAAAATCAATTACTAAAAAAAATTAAAAAAAAGAAACTTTAAAAATAATTAAAAAAAACTCAATTTCCACAAAAAATAATGAATAAAAATAACTCAAAAAAAGGATATTCAACAAATTTCGTTTTAAAAATAACAAAAAAAAATCCGTTTGTCCCCTGAAATTCCTTGGATATGGATAATGTCGAATTAATGATTTTTTTAATTAAATTTAAATTTTTTTTCCATGTAACTATTTTTTTTATTAAATTTTAAATTTTCTCCAAGTAACTGACTGTCCTGAGATTTTTTGTTAGGGGTCTACCAGAATTTTTTTGATAGAATTCGAGATTTTTCTAGGAGGAAATATCGGCCCCAAAGGCCAGAAAAATTTTTTCTTTAATAACAAATTTTCTTTAAATCTTATAATTCTGGAATTTTTCATTTCGAGTGGTTAAATATAAATCCTTCGGGGAAAAAATAATTAAAAAAAGTCTGTTTTTTACTTTAAAAAGGAATTGAAAATTATTTTCAAATATTTTTTTAAAACATTTTTTTTATATCTGGTGGTTTCATATTTTATTCAAATATAGAAAATTCCAAAAGTCCTTTAAGGATTAAATGTAATTTCGAAAAAAATCAAAAAAAAAATAAATATATATTTTTCTCATTTTTTCAAAAAAAAACTTCGGAAAAATCCAAAAAATATATATTTTTTTTAAATTATTTCAATTTTAAATTTACACCTTATTTATAAATTTTTGAATATTTTTTGAGAGAAATATTGACTCGGCAAACCAAAGAAATTAAAGACATCAACTGTGGCACTAAGGAAAGACTTTACCAACATTTTGGGTTATGATCCTTGAATGAATTTAGATATCTTGTCAAAAATATTCATGACTTTACAAAAAAATATTTTTTCCCATGCCGAAATTTTTTTCGCGACCCTCGTTAGCCCCTTTGGGAAAAGAAATCTATTTTTCTTAAAAAAATAAAAACATTTGTTGCTGCTATCCTTGAATTTGGTGCTGTTATCCTTGAATAAATGAAGATATCTGACCAAAATTTTTGAGGGCTATAACTAAGGCTTTCGCAAAAATATATAACATTTTTCGAGACCCTAGTTAGCCCATATGGGGAAAAGAAATTTTTTTTTCTGAAATAACACAATTATTTGACAAATTATTTTTCAAACACCTAACCAACAGTTAGTTCTGGTATCCTTGAATAATTAAAGATATATGTTCAATATTTTTCAGGGCTATAACTAAGACTTTCGGAAAAATATAAAATTTTTTTCGGAACCCTCCAGACCCTAATTAGCCCATATGGGGAAAAGAAACTTATTTTTCTTAAAAAAAAAAAAAACAATTATTTGACAAAATATTTGCGAAAGACGTAACCAACATTTAGTTCTGTTATCCTTGAACAAGTCAAGCTATCTATTCAATATTTTTCAGGGCTATAACTAAGGCTTTCACAAAAATATAGAAATTTTTTCGGAGCCTAGTTATCCCATATTCGGAAGGAGAAATTTATTTTTCCTAAAAAAAACACACACACACATTTAGTTGACAAAATATTTGGCAAAAACATAACCAACATTTAGTGCTGTTATCCTTCAAAAAATCAAGATATCTGTTCAATATTATTCAGGGCTATAGCTAAGGCTTTTGCAAAAATATAGAAATTTTTTTCAGGAGCCTAGTTATCCCACATTCGGAAGAAGAAATTTATTTTCCCAAATAATCACGTTTATTTGGCAAAATATTTGCTAAGGACGTAACCAACATTTAGTGCTGTTATCCTTGAACGAATCAAGACATCTGCTCCATATTTTTCAGGGCTGTAACTAAAGCTTTCGCCAAAAATATATAACATTTTTCGAGCCCCTAGTTAGCCCCTTTGGGAAAGAGAAATTTATTTTTCTTAAAAACACACATTTATTTGCCAAAATATTTGTGAAGGACGTAACCACCATTTAGTGCTGTTATCATTGAACCAATCAAGATATCTAATCGAAATTCTTCAGGTCTATAACTAAGACTTTCGCAAAAATATATAAATTTTTTCGAGACTCTAGTTATCTCATATTCGGAAGGAGAAATATTTTTTCCTAAAAAAAAAACATATTTATTTGATAAAATATTTCCGAAAGACGTGATCAACATTTAGTTCTGCTATCCTTGAACAAATCAAGATATCTGTTCAATATTTTTCAGGGCTATAACTAAGGCTTTCGCAAAAATATAGAAATTTTTTCGAGGCCCTAGTTAGCCTATATAGGGGAAGAAATATTAATTTTTCTTAAAAAACACATTTATTTTACGAAATATTTGCGAAAGTAAGAAAGTGGTGCTGGTATCATTGAACCAATCAAAATATCTAATCGGAATTCTTCAGGGCCATAACTAAGGCTTTCGCGAAAATATATAAATTTTTTCGGGAGCCTAAAAAGTCCATGAAATGAATGGAAATTTATTTTTCCTAAAAAAACACATTTATTTTGCAAAATATTTTGCAAGGATATAACCAACATTTAGTGCTGGTAACCTTGAACAAATTAGAATATCTGACCAAAATTTTTCAGGGCTGTAACTAAGGCTTTCCCAAAAATATAGAAATTTTTTCGCCACCCTCGAGAGCCCCTATGAGGAAGAAAAAAATATTTTTCCTAAAAAAAACATATTTATTTGACAAAATATTTGCGAAAAATTTAACATTTAGTGCTGTTATCCTTGAACGAATCAAGATATCTAATTGAAAATTTTCAGAGCTATAACTAAGGCTTTCGCAAAGATATAGAAATTTTTTGGAAGCCTAGTCCTTGGGGAGGATAGGAAATTATTTTTCTTTAAAAAAAAACACATTTATTCAATAAAATTTCTATTTCTATACCTCGCTCTTAAGATACATTCAAAAGAAAATCACATATTCACTTTCTCACATTATTTTAGTAATATGAGCATATCTCCTAAACCACTGCTCCGATCGGTTCCAAATTAGTCTCGATGTAAAGAGTACTCTTTTATTAAAAATACAATTTTATTAAGATTTGAAAACAAATACCGCATAGTATTAAAAAAAAATCATACTTTTTATTTTTATTGTAATTAATGGCTTCCAAAGTTGAGCCTTGTAGGTCAGGTCGCAGAGCCACTATGAACCCAAAAATTTGCTGATTATTTTCGCTATACCTTAGCATATGCTATGCAAATTTCTATGAAATTTGTAAATTTCCTTATATTTTTTTCTTAAAAGTTACGAAGATTTATTTACAAAAATTGTCTACTTTTCGTTTAATTTTTTTCATGGTCCTTAAAGTTTGTTTCATGGATCGGCTACCGCGTCCACTAGGAACCCACAAATTTGAAGGCAATTTCTGTTGTACCTCAGCATTACCTGGAGAAATTTTCAGGAAAATATTTAAATTGTTTCCCTAATATTTCAGTAAAAACCATTTAGAAAAAAAGTTACTACTTTTCTTCAAATTTGTTCACGATTTCAAAACTAGGGCATTATAGGTTCCCCCCAGGAACCCATAAATTTGCAGGAAGCTTATACAGCATTTGCTGTACCAACTTTCATGAAAATTTTCAATTCCGTTATATTTTTTCACAATAAATTCAGCAATCTCTTCAGAAAAATTCTATTTTCCCTTTGATTTTTCTCATGGCTTCCAAAGTTGAACCTTATAGGTTAGATACTAGCGGAACCCACTAGGAACCCAAAAAATTGTGGACAATTTCTACAATATCTCAGCCTTTGTTCTACTAATTTTCATGAAAATAGTTAATTCCGTTATATTTTTCCCACAAAATCCGATCAAACCCTTAGAAAAATTGTTTCATTTTTCTTTCGATTTTATTTCATGGCTTGACAACCTGAACTTCAAGGGTCAAGTTCCGATAGCACTACTAATCCAAAAATTTGCTGAAAATTTCTGTTATACCTCAGTATTGTCTCTACCAATTTTCATGAAAATATTCAAGTCCGTTATATTTTTTCCTCCTAAGTTTAGCAAAACAATTTTGAAAAATATGTTAGTTTTTCCTTCGATTTTATTTCACGGCTTGCAAAGTTTAACTTCATGTGTCAAGTTCCGATTGCACTATGAATCCAAAAATTTGTTGACAAATTCTGTTATACCTCAGTATTGGCTCCACCAATTTTCATGAAAATATTCAATTCCGTTATATTTTTTCCTCACAAGCTTAGCAAAATAATTTAGAAAATTTTCCTCATTTTTCATTCGATTTTATTTCATGGCTTCCAAAGTTTTGCATTATAGGTGAGGCCCCGGGTGCACTAGGAACCCAGAAATTTGCAGACAGTTTCAGTTTTTCATCAGTATTTGCTAATCCAATTTTCAGGAAAATAGTTATTTCCGTTATATGTTTTTCCTGTAGATTTAGCAGAAACTCTTTGATCATAAAATTCTTTCTTTGTATTTTGCCCATTGAAGATGGTGGTCATGGGACAAAGGGGGAGTCTGCGGGATCATGAATTGAAATTTTCAAATACCATTCCACCAAATAAGGTCCATTTTCAGAACTTCTTTTACCAAAAAAAAAAATATCTTTAATTAGTTCAACCAATTCCAACTATTTCCTCTAATGACTTCTGGCCTGGTGATGAAAAATTTCGATTTTACATCCGCCTAAGTGATCTCACTGATATATGTAATGGCTAATTGGTGTTAATTGGATTCTTTTGTACTCTTTTGGAATTCCAAAAATAAAGTGTTGGAAATGCATTTGATGTATATTTTTGATTTATGAAATAATCTGAAATAAACAATTAAATGCCAGCATTTAGCGAGAAAATCGTGTCAGAAGTCATGGATGCCAGTTGATGGCATGCAAGCAATATCCAATACGATTCGAATAACAATAAATTTTTAAATATAAAATTATATTTAAAAAAAAATCAAATGATGTAATTCTGGACAAAGAAAAACTAAAAACCAAATTCAAAGAAATTGAAATAGTTTTTAATCAAATAATTTTTTGCCAACTGCTTTTTATGGTCAATAATTCTCGGCTGCCTATTTGGGAATTTATTAACACAGAATTCTTTAAATGTTTTTTTTTTTTTTTTTTTTGGAGGGCAATTAATTTTGGGAAAACTGCAAGCAGCATCCCTCCCCCAAAATCCCCATTGACTGAGGGGCGAACTAAAAATATGCTGTGATGAAATCTTGTTTCTTAACCGAATATCGAGTTTTTTTTAAAAAAACAATAAAAAGTAAATAAAAAAAAATTAAAAATAATTTAAAAACTATTTAAAAATTTAGTCCTTAAAATTTGCCAAAAAAAATATAAAAAGAAAAAAATAATAGTTCCAATTTTAATTTATTTTTTTATTGGGGTAGGGACTGTTGGAATTTTATTCGTTAAAAAAATTGTAAAATTGTAATTTTGTATTGAAAAGTATAAAAAATTATTTAAAAATAGCATTTACAATTTCAAGAAAATTAAAAAAAAAAGAAAAAAAAAAAACTCAAATCTTTTATTTTTTTTATTTATTATTATTACTATTATTATTTTAATTTTTTTAAAAAATTTTAAAACAAGTAAATCTTGTTTTTTTTTTCAAAAAAAAAAAAATAAATAAATAATTAATTAATTAAATAAAAAGATAATAAAAATGGGACACATTTTTGGAACTTTCAAAATTAATATTTTTAAAGAAATATTTCAGAAATCCATTAAAGAAACGTTAGGGATTTTTTCCGTCAAAAAATTGAAATATTGATATTTTTATTGAAAAATATATAAAAATATTAAAAAAGAAGCATTATTTCAATTGGGACATTTTTCTTCAATAAAAAAAAATATATTTTAAACTTTTATTTAAAAAAAATGGAAAATTTTCAAGAAAATTTATAAAAAATATAAAAAGAAGTGTTGCACTTTTTTAATTAATTTAAATTTTTTCAACATAAATTGAACCAAATTTTTGGAATTTTTAACATGTATTATTTTAAAGGAAAATTTGAAAAATTCATGAAAGAAATGGTGGGGATTTTTTTGTTAAAAAATGTTAATTTTAAATTTTATAATGAAAAAATTAAAAATAATTTAAAAAAATATATATATATATTGTTATTATTAAAAATGACTGAATATATTGTTATTGAACTGATATATTGTTATTATTAAAAATGACTGAGGGGAAATTAAAATCCCGTGATGAACTCTTGTTTCTTAACCAAATATTCGGGATTATTTTTAAAACAAAAAAAAAATAAATAAAAAAATAAAAATAATTTAAAAAAAAGATAAAAAAAAACTAGAAAATTAAAAAAAAAACTGTGTTTTTATTTATTTATTTATTTTTTTTTTGTAAATTTTCTTGAGATTTTTTAATTAAAAAAAAATACAATTTTTTTATTTTTTTATTGAAAAAAGTAAAAAAACATTAAAAAATAGCATCAAAAAATTTAATTCATCCCATTTATTATTTATTTATTTTTTTGTTGGTAATTTTCTTGAAATTTTTTTATTTTTTTTTAAATTTAAATGTATATATATTTATTATATATATTTAAAATAAGTAGGGATAAATATTTGTGGAGAAAATATATCCCAGATATATAGTAAAAAAAATGATATTTCTGTAAAAATAATTTTTACAGAAAAAAAATAATTGTCACAAACTATTTGAAAAAAAGTCAAATTCATTTTTTTAATTGAATAATAATCTTAATTAAAATTTTGATGTATTTTTTTCAAAAAAAATGGGAAAAATCTTCTTTTTCAAAAATTGAGACAATTTTTCTTTATAAGTAGGGATACATTTTTGTGGAGAAAATATCCCTGGTATATAGTAAAACAATTATATTTCTTTAAAAAAAAAATTGGGACATTTTCCACTTTTAATTTTAATTTTTTTTTTTTTTTTTTGTTAATTCGCTTGAAAGTTTTTATTTTTTTTTTTTAAAAAATTTAAATATTTTTTCTTCATAGGTGGGATAAATTTTTGTGAAGAAAATATATCCCAGATATATAGTAAAACAATTATATTTCTTTAAAAAAAAATTGGCATATTTTTCATAGAAAAATAATTTTTTACAGAAAAAAAAATAAATGTCACAATTTCGTATTTGAAAAAAAAAAATCAAGAAAACGGAACAAATTCTCTTCATAACAACATAACTTCTTTTTTTTAATTGAATAATAATTTAAATTAAAATTGTAGTATATTTTTTCCCAAAAAATTGGAACAAAACTTTTTCAAAAAATTTGGACATATTTTTTTCAAGTTGGAATAAATTTTTGTGTGGAGAATATATACCAGATATACAGCAAAAAAATTCAAGAAAATCGGAACAAATTCATCTTTATTTTCTGATTGAATTGATTAATAATTTTTATTAATATTGTGATATAAATATTTTTTTTTTTTTAATTGGGACAATTTTTTTTCAAAAAATTGGGTCAATTTTTTTATAAAATGCATGCAGTGGATTAATAATATTTCCCTAAAAAAATTTTTTTTGGACATATGTGTTCTCCATAGAAAACTAAATTTTTCACAGAAAAAATAAATAATTGTCACAAACTCGAATTTGAAAAAAAAACATTTTTTTTTTTTAAGAAAATCGGAACAAATGCATCTTCATCTCTGTTCAACTTAACGGAAACCTTAGAAACGTTTTGTTTTAACCACAAAACGTGTACTCTACTATGTAGCATCAAATTGTTGTTGGAGTTGTTGCTAGTGGTGTTTTTCCTCTTTTTGTTGTTGGAGTTGTTGTGTGTGCATTTGCCGCATTGTAAATCTTCCAAGGGGGAAAAATTGTTATTGTTGGCTGTCGCTGGCTGGCTGCTGGATGGAAAAACGATGAGGCATAATCTTGAATGCAATCAAAAGCTATTGATAGCTTCAAAAGCATTTGTGTTGTGCGGAGCGTTGAGTTTTTCTCTAATATTGTTTTGTTGTTGTTGTTGTTGTTGTACAAAAAAATATTTTCCTACACACCTATAAATAGAGGAGTTGTCATAGCGGACTCCACCAACTTGTGGCACACATAGCTCATCTGAAATGCAGCAGGGCTATCGTTATCATTCGTCGCATCAGCATCATCTTCGTCTTCGGCAGCGGAGCAAACGAAGTAACGAAGCGCTGAGCGAGTAGACTCATCTTAATGCGACACAAATCACGCAAATTAGACGATTGATGTATGGCAACAATAACAACAACACAACTGACTGACGGCCGCATACTCCACTTACTTTGCGCCGAGACAGGCAGACGGACAGCCAGCTAAAGAAAACAAAAGCAAAATACATTTGAGAGCAAAGCAACGGTACAACTGGGCCGAATAGCTTGAATATGGCATTTTTTGTTGTTGTGAATTTTCAGCACTTCGTCCCACTGTGCTGCATTTTCTGTGCCTATTTTCCGATTTGTGTCTCTACAAAAAAAATGACGAGCTTTGCTATTTGGCGTGTTAGACATTTGTCGGGGTGTGATGGCGTACTTGACAATGATCTCTGGCACAAAAAGGGCTGTACATTATTAGGGTGACCAGGTGCATGGCACATAATTTTCTAGCCGCTAGTGTTGTTGTTGTTGCTTCTTCGCTTGTCACAATAAATTGAGGAAACGCAGAGCAAACTCTTGGCCACCGACTTTGAGTGACACACAATTTAGGTGAAAAAGAAACAAAAAATTTAACAGAAAATAGGCTTTTGAAAAATTTGAAATTAATTTTCATTAATGTGACAGGGGTGTAAGGGAAGGGGGAGGTTAAAATCAGCCAAGATAAAATATATTGGGAGATTTATGGTTAAAAATAAAATAAAAATTCGGAAAGGGAGAAAAATTGTAAAAATATTTTTTTTTTTGGAAATTTTTAAATTTTGAGAGAAAAAATCCGTAAAGGGATACAGCTGTTCCCACAAAATTCCGTTTAAAGGAAGCTAAGATCCATCTCAAGACATGTGCTGATTTTCAGGATCGTAGGCACATCTGGCACTAATCGGTGATCAGGAAAAAAACTAAAAGCAAATTATCAAAGCCGATGATTTTTTAAAATTTCGGATAGAAAAATCTCAGACAAAATTAGGCTAGCTGCACCAATTTTCGCAAGGGAAAAGTTCAGATAGTCCTTAAACCCCGTGCCAATTTTTGGAATCCTCGTTAAGCCAGAGGCTGGCCCTTGGACTGTTTAATTACATTATAAATCAATTATTTTTTTGTTGCTATTTTGAGATCAAGGCCAAAATTCCATGTAAGGGTCAAGCTAGTTCCACGAAACTGCGCATAGAAAAAGAAGAGAACTCTCTCAAAACACGTGCCCATTTTCGGGATCTTAGAGAGTCCAGAACCTAAGCAATTATCTCATCAAAATCAAGAGTAATTAATCCATTTTTAGGAACTATTTTGAGATCTGGGGCAAAATTCCATGAAAAATTCAGACTAAGTCCACCAAATTCAATATGGGAAAAGCGAAGGAGCTCCTAAAGCCCCATGTAAATTTTCAGAACCCTAGTTGGACCCGAGACTAAGCAATTATCTTATCAAAATCACGAGTAATTTATACATTTATGGAACCTATTTTGAGATCTGCAGCAAAACCTCATGAAGGGGTTAAGCTAGTCCCACGAAATTTCATATGGCAAAAGCGGAGGAGCTTCTTAAACTCCATGCGAATTTTCAGAATCCTAGTTGGACTCGAGACTGATCAAGAACCATAATAAAGTCTAGAGCTATAAATTCAGATCAAAGTGATATTTTGTCATTTTGGAAGGAAAGTCACTGAAAAACTCCAGCTAGCTCTACAAAATATCCAATGGGAATAGATGAGATGCTCATGAAAACCCATGCAAATTTTCAGGACCGTAAATGGATCGGAAACTGACCCATGGCCTGAATAAACACAAATTCAGATAATCTTATTTAAGGACATTTTTTATATTATGACAGAAAATAAATCAAGGGATGAAAACCCCATGAAAGGGTCAAACTAGTTTCACAAAATTCCATATATGAAAAGCAGAGGAGCTCCTAAGACCTCATGCAAATTTTCAGAATCCAAATTGGACTCGAGACTGGCCAGAATCCGTAACAAACCCAAGAGCTATAAATTCAGATCAAAGACATATTTTGTCATTTTGGAAGGGAAGTCACTGAAAAACTCCTGTTAGTTCTAAAAAATATCCCATGGGAAAAGATGAGATGCTCATAATAACCCATGCGAAATTTCAAAACCCTAGTTGGACACTAGGCTGACCCATGACCGTAATTAACCGAAGATCAGATAATCTAATTTAAGGACTAATTTTGTATATTATGGCGGAAAATAAATCAAGAGATCAAGTTAGGTCCACAAAAGTCATTACAAAAATAAATAAGATACTCCTGAAAACCCATGCAAATTTTAAGGAAGCTAGTTAGACCCTAGGCTAACCCATGGCCTGAAAGAATCCTATAGGAGTTATTTCCTTTCAAGGGCTTATTTTAAAGTTTGTGAAGAGAAATCCCCCAATGGTAGAGCTACTTCCATAAAATCTTGTGAGAAGAATGCTACTAGGGTACTCCTGAAAACTCATGCACATTTTCAAGACCCTAGTTGGACCCAAGGTCCACCTATTATCTATATGAATCCAAAAGCAAATGATATAGTTTATTGAAAATTTTTAAAAAATTGGGGAAATATATCCCCGAAAGGTGGAGCAACTTCCATAAAATCTCATATATAAAAAGCTAAGGTACTGCTGAATACCCATGTACATTTTCAGGACCCTAGTTGGACCCAAGTTAGACCTATTTTATATATAAATCCAAAAACAAATAATCTAGTCTATGAACACATTTATTGAATTGGGCCTGAAAAATCCATGAAGGGATCAAATTAGATCCTCAAAATTTCGTGTGGAGAAAGTTCAGGTACCCTGAAAACCTTATGCATCTCTTTAGGTTCGTAGTTGGACCGAAGGCTGCTCCATGGTCTCAATAAATCCAATAAGTATTAATGCAAATTAAGAAATTATTTTATGATTTGGCCCGAGAAACTTCGAAAAGATTGACAACTACGACCAAATCTCGTGTTAAGCATGCCAGGGTACTCCTGAAAATCCATGCAAATTTTCAAGACCCTAAGTGAACCCAAGGCTGATCCATAGTCTGAATAAATACAATATTTACTAATTCCATGAAAGGACTAATTTTAAAATTAGGAAAGGGAAATCCTATTCAATTAGAGCTTCTACCATGAAATCTCTTGTAGAGAAAGCTGGGATACTCATGAATAGCCATGCAAAATTTCAAGACCCTAATTGGATCCTTCCCTGGCCTATTATTTATATAAACGTAGGTGAACATATATTTGTCTATGGACAAAAAATTGCAAATTGGACAGGAAAACCATGATAGGATCAAGCGAGGTCCACAAAATTCCGTATCGGAAAAGTTTAGGTTCTTTGAAAACCCTATGCAAATTTTCAAGATCCTTATCGGACCCAATACATACCGAAATTCCCTTTATTTGGGCTGATATTAGTTTGTTATTTGCACAATAGACCTAAAATCGGTTGAAGATATATAAGGGAGCTATATCCAAATCTGAGCCGATCTCGATAAAATTTGGCAAAGGTATTTCCGAGCTCTATAAGATATCTGTACTTGCTTTTAGACTGAATTAGCTCGGATCTACCCAAATTTAGGTTTTCTTGACTTATATTGGCCATTTTGTGCACAATTAACCCGAAATCGGTTGAAGATATATATGGGAGCTATAGCTATATCTGAACCGATTTTCTCCAAATTTAATGTACTTGCTTCTAGACTGAATTCGGTCGGATGTGCCAAAACTCAGGTCATTTTGAATTATATTGGCCATTTGGTGCACAATTAACCCGAAATCGGTTGAAGATATATATGGGAGCTATAGCTATATCTGAACCGATTTTCTCCAAATTTAATGTACTTGCTTCTAGACTGAATTCGGTCGGATGTGCCAAAACTCAGGTCATTTTGAATTATATTGGCCATTTGGTGCACAATTAATCCGAAATCGGCTGAAGATATATATGGGATCTATAGCTATATCTGAACCGATTTTCTCCAAATTTGATGTGCTTGCTTCTAGACTGAATTCTGTCGGATGTGCCGAAATTCAGGTCATTTTGACTTATATTGGCCATATGGTGAACAATTAACCCAAAATCGGCTGAAGATATATATGGGAGCTATAGCTATATCTGAACCGATTTTCTTCAAATTTGATGTGCTTGCTTCTAGACTGCATTCTGTCGGAGGTGCCAAAATTTTGGTCATTTTGACTTATATTGGCCATTTGGTGAACAATTAACCCAAAATCGGCTGAACATATATGTGGGAGCTATAGCTAAATCTGAACCGATTTTCTTTCAAATTTGATGTACTTGCTTCTAGACTGAAATCGCTCAGATGTACCAAAATTTGAGTCATTTGGACTGTTATTGGCCATTTTGTGCACAATTAACCCGAAATCGGTTGAAGATATATATGGGAGCTATATCCAAATCTGATCCGATTATCACCAATTCCAATAGGCTACGTCCTTGGGCCAAACAAATATTCTTTGCAAAATTTCATCTCAATCGGATAATAAATACAACCTGTATTTTGTTCACAAAAATACATGGACGGATGGGCAGACGGTCGGACTTGCATAAATCGACTCAGAAAGTGTTTCTATGAAGAACCTCAAAAGTAACTATGGGCCTATCTACGCTTCCTTCTCCCTGTTACAAACAAATGCACACCTATTATATCCTTACCACCATGTGGTGTAGGGTATAAAAAAATCTGAAAAATATTTTTTTTTTTTGAAACTCCTATTTCAAAAAATCTTCTTTTTAGAGATATTTAAAAAATAATTATTTTTTTATTTTTTTATTTTTTTTTTATTTTTTTATATTTTTTATTTTTTTTATTTTTTTTTTTTTTATTTTTTATTTATTTTTATTTTTTTTATTTTTTTTTTTTATTCTTTTTTTTATTTTTTTGCGAACCTGGCCACCTTAATTGCCCTCGAAATTCCATTGCAAAAAAATATAGACATTAACTTGATACGATCTGTTGCGCCTTTTTCCGCATCATCAATCTTGGATCTGAATTCTTTTTTTTTTTTTTTGCATTGCCCTTTATCTCAAAACTGGCCCATTATCGGGAGAATATGATCTGCAACTGTTTGGTTTTTTTTTTGTCTTCTGTCGAGAGAAAAAAAAAGACTCCTAAACCAAATAATTCCCACATTGAAGGAGTTGGCTAGGAAGAAATAGGAGCCAACAGCACTGCTTACATTTCATTTGAGCTGTGAGGCGTGTGTGTGTGTGGAATTCTCGGTTTATGAATTTTTTGAATTCGAATACAAAATTCAAATGTCTTGTCAAAGAATTAATGCTAAGCTCAGCATAAAAGACTGTACATATGACATGAAATTCTGACACTTATTTTTGGTTTGAGGAGTGGTGGCGAAAAGCAGAAAAAAAACTGCTAGACGTTCCGTTTTGCCATTGGTGTTGTTGCTGGTCTTTTCAGCACAAACAAAAAAACAAAACATTCCATTGAAACTTCCTTCCAGAGAAGCGACGTGATTATTTTAATGAGACTTTAGAATTTATAATTATTTATTTTTTTTTCTGTAATTTGTTGTTAACCCGGGAAATATATGTCACCATTAATGCCAGGTCAAATGAATTGGAAAAACTGTTGGCCATTGAATGTAACAGGGCTTTTGTTGCCGCCAGCCAGCCTCATTAGGGCTATATTTATTTTTCTAAAAAGAAAATATATTTTTATCTTTTAAATAGTAACATTTACAAAACCGTTTTGCAAACATTTAGTCCGACATCTGATGTCTGTGTAGTAATAATTATTACATGTGTGTTCTATATTTAAAATCACCTGAGAATTTCAAAACAAAAGTTTTTTTTTGAAGAATATTTCCAAGAATTTTATTTAAAAAAAAACAGCAATTTTATTTTTGGCGGCAAGGTTTCGAATATCCAATTTAGCCAAAAAAACAAGAAAATACGTCAAAAGATTTTTTTTTTTTTTCAAAAAAAAAAAAATTAAAGAAAATAAAATAAAACAAGTTAAAAAGCAGTAAGTTCGGCCGGGCCGAACTTTTAATACCCTCCACCATTTGCAACGAATTTGGAAATTTTCAAAAAATAAAATCCTTAAAAAATTCTGTTAAAATTTTAAAAATACCGAATATAGCCGTTATTTTGGGGTCTATACGACGTGGACATGCATAGGCATTGTTGGTCATAAGCCATTACCATATTCAAATTCGAAACTTGAAATAAACGGTGAACAATGTAGCTAAAATCATCAAAATACCGAATATAGGGAGGTACCGTTATATGGGGGCTATACGAAGACCTGGACCCGCACAGACAATTTTCTGTCACAGACTTTAGTTCCCATAACGAACTTCAAATACCAATTTTAAAACAATTCCGGTGAATAATGTCGCTAAAATCATCAAAATACCGAATATCGGGAGGTACCGTTATATGGGGGCTATACGAAGACGTGGACCTGCACGGATAATTTTCCGTCTTAGGGTGTAGTATCCATTTTGAACTTCAAATACCAAATTTGAAACAATTCCCGTGAATAATGTCGCTAAAATCATCAAAATACCGAATATAGGGAGGTACCGTTATATGGGGGCTATATGAAAACGCGGACCTACATGGCCCATTTACGAATTTAACCTGCCTACTGGAAAAATAAACATGTGTGCAAAATTTTAGCCACCTATCTCAATTCATTCGAAAGATAGCGTGATTACAACAGACAGACAGACAGACGGACAGACAGACGGACAGACAGACAGACAGACGGACATCGCTAAATCGACTTAGAATTTTACGCTGATCAAGAATATATATACTTTGTTGGGTCTGATATGAGTATTTCGAGGAGTTACAAACGGAATGACAAAGTTAATATACCCTCCATAGTATGGTGGAGGGTATAAAAAGGGAAATACAACAAAACAAATGCCCATTGATTTCGTATTGAAATTGTTATGGCCAATGTTTCTTTCAGATTTTTTGCCAATAGCCTGAAATTTGTACGTCGTCTAGTTTTGAAAATTATTTTTAAAATTCACATCTTAGCAGATGTTTTCTTTCCAAAAACAAAAAAAAAAATTGTCCCAAATTATTTTCCTAGAAAATAAGTTGTCCCAAATTATTTTCCATAGAAAATAAATTGTCCCAACTTATTTTCCACAGATATTAATATGTCCCAAATTTTTTCCATAGAAAAAAAGTTATACCAAATTATTTTCTATGAAAAATAAGTTGTCCCAAAATATTTTTCAGAGAAAATAAACTGTCCCAAATTATTTTCCAGAGAAAATAAATTGTCCCAACTTATTGTCTATGGAAAATAAATTGTCCCAAATTATTTTCTATAGGAAAACAATTTGTCCCAAATTATTTTCTATGGAAAACAATTTGTCCCAAATTATTTTCTATGGAAATACAATTTGTCCCAAATTATTTTCTATGGAAATACAATTTGTCCCAAAAAATATTTTATATGGAAAACAATTTGTCCCAAAATTATTTTCTATGGAAAACAATTTGTAACAAATTATTTTCAATGGAAAACAATGTGTCCCAAGTTATTTTCCATTGAAAATAAATTGTCCCAAATTATTTTCCACAGAAAATAATGTGTCCCAAAATGTTTTCTATAGAAAATAAATTTTCCCAAATTATTTTCCACAGAAAATAATGTGTCCCAAATTATTTTCCATAGAAAATAAATTGTCCCTAATTATTTTCCAGAGAAAATAAACTGTCCCAAATTATTTTCCAGAGAAAATAAATTGTCCCAAATTATTTTCCAGAGAAAATAAGTTGTCCCAAAATATTTTACAGAGAAAAAAATGTCCCAAATTATTTTCAATAGAAAATAAATTGTCCCAAATTATTTTCTATAGAAAAAACTTGTCACAAATTATTTTCCAGAGAAAATAAGTTGTCCCAAATTATTTTCCAGAGAAAATAAATTGTCACAAATTATATTCTATGGAGAACAATTTGTCCCAAATTATTTTCTATGGAAAATAAATTGTCCCAAATTATTTTCCAGAGAAAATGATTTGTCCCAAATTATTTTCCAGAAAAAATGATTTGTCCCAAATTATTTTCCAGAAAAATTAATTGTCCCACAGTGTTTTCCATGGAAAACAATGTGTCCCAAAATTATTTTCTATGGAAAATAAATTGTCCCAAATTATTTTCTATGGAAAATAAATTGTCCCAAATTATTTTCTATGGACAATAAATTGTCCCAAATTATTTTCTCGAGAAAATAAATTGTCCCAAATTATTTTCCTGAGAAAATAAATTGCCCCAAATTATTTTCCCGAGAAAACAATTTGTCCCAAAATTATTTTCTATGGAAAACAAATTGTCCCAATTATTTTCTATGGAAACCAATTTGTCCCAAATTATTTTCTATGGAAACCAATTTGTCCCAAATTATTTTCTATGGAAAACAGTTTGTCCCAAATTGTTTTCTATGGAAAACAATTTGTCCCAATTTATTTTCTATAGCAAATAAATTGTCCCAAATGTTTTTCCATAGAAAATACACTTGTCCCAAATGTTTTTCCATAGAAAATAAATTGTCCCAAATGTTTTTCCATAGAAAATAAACTTGTCCCAAATGTTTTTCCATAGAAAAAAATTGTCCCAACTGTTTTTCCATAGAAAAAAATTTGTCCCAAATGTTTTTCCATAGAAAAAAATCTGTCCCAAATGTTTTTCCATAGAAAAAAATCTGTCCCAAATGTTTTTCCATAGAAAAAAATCTGTCCCAAATGTTTTTCCATAGAAAAAAATCTGTCCCAAATGTATTTCCATAGAAAAAAATTTGTCCCAAATGTTTTTCCTTAGAAAAAAATGTGTCCCAAATGCATTTCTATGGAAAATAAATTGTCCCAAATTATTTTCTATGGAAAACAATTTGTCCCAAAAATTATTTTCTATGGAAAACAATTTGTCCCAAAAATTATTTTCTATGGAAAACAATTTGTCCCAAATTATTTTCTATGGAAAACAATTTGTCCCAAAAATTATTTTCTATGGAAAACAATTTGTCCCAAAAATTATTTTCTATGGAAAACAATTTGTCCCAAATGTTTTTCCATAAAAAAAAATTTGTCCCAAATTATTTTCTATAGGAAAAAAATTTGTCCCAAATTATTTTCTATAGGAAAACAATTTGTCCCAAATTATTTTCTATAGGAAAACAAATTGTCCCAAAAATATTTTCTATGGAAAACAAATTGTCCCAAATTATTTTCTATGGAAAACAATTTGTCCCAAATTATTTTCTATGGAAAACAATTTGTCCCAAATTATTTTCTATGGAAAACAATTTGTCCCAAAAAGTTTTCTGTGGAAAACAATTTGTCCCAAATTATTTTCTATGGAAAACAATTTGTCCCAAATTATTTTCTATGGAAAACAATTTGTCCCAAATTATTTTCTATGGAAAACAATTTGTCCCAAATTATTTTCTATGGAAAACAATTTGTCCCAAAATTATTTTCTATGGAAAACAATTTGTCCCAAATAGTTTTCTATGGAAAACAATTTGTCCCAAAGTTATTTTCTATGGAAAACAATTTGTCCCAAAATTATTTTCTATGGAAAACAATTTGTCCCAAAACTATTTTCTATGGAAAACAATTTGTCCCAAATTATTTTCTATGGAAAACAATTTGTCCCAAATTATTTTCTATTGAAAACAATTTGTCCCAAAATTATTTTCTATGGAAAAAAATTTGTCCCAAATTATTTTCTATAGAAAACAATTTGTCCCAAAAATTATTTTCTATGGAAAACCATTTGTCCCAAAAATTATTTTCTATAGAAAACAATTTGTCCCAAAAATTATTTTCTATGGAAAACAATTTATACCAAATTATTTTCTATGGAAAACAATTTGTCCCAAATTATTTTCTATAGAAAAACATTAATCCGAATTTTCACGATTTTCTTTGTAGCCATCCATTTACTCTGGTCCACTTGTCTTCTGATCAATATTTCAATACCACCACCCAAACTGACCACGTTGAATATCAGTTTTGGTTTTATTAAAAATCCACTTGCAGTGGGTGTCCCTCCGTCTGTCTGTCGTTGTATTTTTTTTTTGCATAGCTTTGGGGGTGCAACAAATTTGTTTTTATTTGTTGTTGTTATTCATTTTTCTAATATTTATTTGATTGTACACAAAACACTTCAGAGACCAAGACATTGCTGTGCAACCAAAACTAGACAAAGGGTCGGGAGGGGGATAAGTACAGAAGCGAAATAGTTCGGTTATGATGACGCCAATTTTGTTTTTCAATTTTTGTTGTAATTTTTGGCTCATGTTTTTAATGCATTTGTTTGAATGTGTTGCCGTTGCTGTGGCATGGCATGGCATATTGCTGTCAATGGTTTCTAGGTTTTATTGCGCGATTTTTTGTTGCCATTGTTGCAGCAGCTTTAAGCTTAAATTAAATTGTTTATTCATATTACAATCCATTGGTTTTGTTTGAATATTTGATTTGTGTCTATGCGGAGAGTGTTTGAGTGGATTTGTGTAGCGGGTGTTGGAGGGCAAAGCAGCGGGGGGGTCCAGCCTAGTGTTTGAAAATTTGTTTGCCTGTCTATCCATCTGCACACGGCATTGCTCTACTCGAAATAAAAATAAATAAAATAAATTGCAATTTGAACTTGAACTTGTACCGGTCTTGATATTGGCTTTTTCTAAAGCTACAAGTCTGCGTTTTTTTTTCGATTTCAATTTTTTGCCTTTGATTTTTGAGGCATGGAGGTGGCATTTTTTTATTTGTTGCATTTTCATTTGTGATTTATTGAATGTAAAGCTACATGTATCCCATGCGGGGCTGATTGAATAATTTCCAAGTTAGTATTGGGTGAAAAAAAATTGAAAGTGTTTTACATGTGAGAGACAAATGGATTTTGAATTGACCTTTTTATGTCCCAAAAAGAAAAAGAAAAACAAACAATATTTTAAAAATATTTTCCAATAGATTTCTGTCAAAAAAAAAGAAAAAAAAAATATTTTTTTTCCAATTAATTTCTATAAAAATAAAAACTTGTCCCAAAATTTCTTCCCCATTTTTTTACTATTAAAAAAATGTCGCAAATAGTGTTCTGTGAAAAAAAAATTTCCAAATTGTTTTCCGTGGGAAAAAATTGTTTTTTTTATAGAAAAAAATGTCCCAAATTATTTTCTACGGAAAATTAATTGTCCCAAATTATTTTCTATGGAAAAAATTTGTCCCAAATAATTTTCTATGGAAAAAAATTGTCCCAAATAATTTTTTCTATTTAAACTAAATTGTCCCAAATTATTTTCTATGGAAAATAAATTGTACCAAATTATTTTCTATGGAAAATAAATTGTCCCAAATTATTTGCTATGGAAAATAAATTGTCCCAAATTATTTTCCATAAAAATATATTGTCCCAAATTATTTTCCACAGAAAATATGTTGTCCCAAAATATTCTCCATAGAAAAAAGTTGTCCCAAATTATTTTCCACAAAAAATAAGTCGGTCCAAAATATTTTGTAAAGAAAAAAATTTGTCCCAAATATTTTTATAAGGAAAAAATTTGTCCCAAATGGTTTTGTACAAAAAAAATTTGTCCCAAAAGTTTTTGTATAGAAAAAACCAATACTAATTTTTTTCTTTAGAAAAAAAAACTGTCCCAAATTTTTTTCTTAAAAAAACTGTCCCAATTTTTTTTCTTTAAAAAAATTGTCCCAATTTTTTTTTCTTTTTTTTTCTTCAATTTCTAGAAAAAAATTGTCTCATTTATTTTTCTTTAGGAAAAAATCAGTCCCAAATGTTTTTCTTTAGAAAAAAAATCTTTCCCAAATGTTTTTCTTTAGAAAAAAATCTTTCCCAAATGTTTTTCTATAGAAAAAAATCTTTCCCAAATAATTTTCTATAGAAAAAAATCTGTCCCAATTTTTTTTGCTATAGAAAAAAATCTGTCTCATTTTTTTTTGCTATTGAAAAAAATCTGCCCCAATTTTTTTTTTTCTATAGAAAAAAATCTGTCCCAAATTTTTTTCTAAAATAATGAAAAACAACGAAAACAATGTGTGTCAAATTATTTTGTATGGAAAACAATTTGTCCCAAATTATTTTGTATGGAAAACAATTTGTCCCAAATTATTTTCTATGGAAAACAACGTGTCCCAAATTATTTTCTATGGAAAACAACGTGTCCCAAATTATTTTCTATGGAAAACAACGTGTCCCAAATTATTTTCTATGGAAAACAACGTGTCCCAAATTATTTTCTATGGAAAACGATGTGTGCCAAATTATTTTCTATGGAAAACAATCTGTCCCAATTTATTTTCTATAGAAAAAAATCTGTCCCAATGTTTTTCGTTAGAAAAAAATTTGTCCCAAATGTTTTTCGTTAGAAAAAAATTTGTCCCAAATGTTTTTCTATAGAAAAAAATCTGTCCCAATTGTTTTTCTTTAGAAAAAAATTTGTCCCAAATGTTTTTCTTTAGAAAAAAATTTGTCCCAAATGTTTTTCTTTAGAAAAAAATTTGTCCCAAATGTTTTTCTTTAGAAAAAAAAATCTGTCCCAAATGCTTTTCTTTAGAAAAAAATCTGTCCCAAATGTTTTTCTATAGAAAACAACGTGTCCCAAATGTTTTTCTATTAAAAAAAATCAGTCCCAAATGATTTTCTATGGAAAACAATTTAATATAATATTTTTTATTTTAATATTTTTTTTTTATAAAAAAAAAAATTGTCCTATTTTTTTTTTGGAAAAATTTGGACAAATTTTTATGAAAGAAAAAAAATCTCAATTTCTTTTTGCTCCAACATTGAAATTTTCAATTTAGAATTTATTCAATGCTTAATGTCTTGTTTACATAAAAATTCTCCCCTCCCCCTTTTGAAAAAAAAATCCATAATGGAGTCATAGCAATAACAACAACAAATAAACAAAAGTTCATCATAAAAATCCAGCGACGAAAAAACCCTTGATGAGGCATTAATAAAATCATTAACAGCAACAAGAGACACTTTGCTCTACTTTCCCCACCCCCTCCCCCTTATTCTACTCTCTCGTGATTCTACAACAATATTTGCCATTAACAATGTCCACAAGCATTTTTCTTCCCCACCCTCCACTAATGTAATGACCAGCAACGCCTTTTCAGAAAAACATTAAAAACTGTTTTCTTTAAAGGGAAATATTAAATCGGGAAAATGAAAATTGCAGCAAACAATAAATGAAAACAAAAAAATGTCCACTTCGTTTAGACGAAATAACCTCGATTTGAAACCGCCCAACCACAGAGAAACAAAATCCAAAGAAAAAGATTCTCTCCAACATTAACTCATAAATAAAACGGAAATGATACAAAGCATTTCCGGTTTTGGATTGTGTGATGAACCCACATGAGAGAGTGTCTGTGTGAGTGCTACAGGACATTTGTTTAATATTAAAAAAAGCCAAACCAGAGAGCAGCATCCTGGGTAGCACCCCTAGCCTCTTCTCCTTCATTTTAGCCCCCCAAAAAAACTTGTTTTGGAAGAAAATGATACTTAAGGATATCCTTTGCCTTATTTGTCTCGTTTTGTTGTTGTTCTGGATTTTTAAATGAGCATTTTACTGCTGTTTTTCCTTTTTTTTTGTCATTCGTTTTCCTTGGCCACAAAACATGGTGTTAATAATAATGACTGCTTAATATTAGCCCAGACCACATGTGGTGATGTATTGCCAGTCTCACCACAAGGATACAAAGCAAAAAATTATCAAAGGACATCGTTTTGGTAGGAGATTTATTTTGAGGGGGGGGGGGTGAGCTTGGGAAACAAAATTTGGAAATTTCAAAATGAGGGATTCAAGAACAAAGCTAAAGGAGAAAAGTGAGGCTAAAAATTTCGAAATTCAAATCCAAGGAATTTTGAAAATTAAATTTCAAATAAATTAAAAAAAATAAAACAAACATTTTTTTTCTTTCAACTTTAAAATTTTTTACAAAATTTTGAAAAAAATTGGTACTTATTTTTTAATTTTTGTAAAAAAAATAGTTTTATTTAAATTATGTTTTAAATATGCTCCTCAGTTCTAAACTAAAAATTTCGATATTCAAATCCAAGGAATTTTGGGAATGTTAAAAATTAAATTTCAATTAATGACAATTTCTTAAAAAATATGGTCAAATATTTTTTTCCTTGAACATTAAAATTTTTTATAAAATTTTGAAAAATATTTTTTGATTTTTGTTAAAAAAAATTATTTTATTTCAATTATATATTTTAAATATTCTCTTCAGTTCTAAAACTAAAAATTTCGAGATTCAAATCCAAGGATTTTTTGGGGATTTTAAAAAATAAATTTCAAATAAATTTTTATAAAAAAAAATAAAATTAAAATTTTTATTTACAATTTCTTAAAAAAAATGCAAAAATATGTTTTTTTAAATTTAATTTTTTTATAAAAATTTGAAAAAAATTGGCACTTATTTTTTGATTTTTGTAAAAAAATAATTTTATTGAAATTATGTTTTAAATATTCTCCTCAGTTTTAAAACTAAAAATTTCGAGATTCAAATCCAAGGAAATTTTTGGGAATTTTAAAAATTAGATTTCAAATAAATTTTTATAAAAAAAAATTAATTTTCAATTTTTAATTACAATTTCTTAAAAAAATGAACATTTTTTTTTCTTTGAATTTTAAAATTTTTCTATAAAATTTTGAAAAATATTGGTACTTATTTCTTAATTTTTGTAAAAAAAAATAATTTTATTTAAATTATGTTTTAAATATTCTCCTCAGTTCTAAAACTAAAAATTGCGAGATTCAAATCCAAGGAATTTTGGGAATTTTAAAAATTGAATTTCGAATAAATTGTTAAAAAAAAACATAAAAATAAAATTTTTAATTACAATTTCTTAAAAAAATGGACAAATATTTTTTTCTTTGAATTTTAAAATCTTTATAAAATTTTGAAAAAAAAATTGAAAATTTCAAATAAATTATTATAAAAAATAAAATAAAAATTTTTAATTACAATTTCTTACAAAAAATATGGACAAAAATTTTTTTCTTTGAACTTTAAAATTTTTTATAAAATTTTGAAAAAATTGGCACTTATTTTTTGATTTTTGTAAAAAAAAATATATTTCCATTATATGTTAAATATTCTCCTCAGTTTTAAAACTAAAAATTGCGAGATTCAAATCCAAAGAATTTTAGGAATTTTAAAAATTAAATTTCAAATAAATTTTTATAAAAAAATAAAATTAAAATTTTTAATTACAATTTTTTAAAAAAATGGAAAAAAATTTCTTCTGTACTTTAAAATTTTTAAAAAAATTGGTACTTATTTTTTGATTTTTGTGAAAAAAAAAATATTTCAATTATATGTTAAATATTTTCCTCAGTTCTAAAACTAAAAATTTCTAGATTCAAATCCAAGGGAATTTTTGGGAATTTTAAAAATTAAATTTCGAATAAATTATTATGTTTTTTTATAAAAATTAAAATATTTAATTACAATTTTTTAAAAAAAATGGAAAATGTTTTTTTTTTTCTTCTGAACTTTAAAATTTTTAAAAAAATTGGTACTTATTTTTTGATTTTTGTGAAAAAAAAAATATTTCAATTATATGTTAAATATTCTCCTCAATTCTAAAACTAAAAATTTCTTAATTCAAATCCAAGGAATTTTGGGAATTTAAAAAAAAAAATTAAAATAAAAATTTTTAATTACAATTTCTTAAAAACAATGGACAATTTTTTTTTGAATTTTATTTTTTTTTATAAAATTTTGAAAAAAATTGGAATTTTTTTTTAATTTTTGTAAAAAAAAATAATTTTATTTAAATTATGTTTTAAATATTCTCCTCAGTTCTAAAAATAAAAATTTCGAGATTCAAATCCAAGGAATTTTTGGGGATTTTTAAAATTAAATTTCAAATAAATTGTTAATCTAAATAAAATAAAAATTTTTAAAGGATAATTTCTATAATGGATAAATATTTTTTCCCTTGAATTTTAAATTTTTTTTATAAAATTTTGAAAAAAATTGGTTGATTTTTGTAAAAAAAATATTTCAATTATTTTTCAAATATTCTCCTCAGTTTAAAAAACTTTTTAGATTTTATTTTTTATTGTCCATAAAAAATATATAAATTCTAAAAAAATACAATTACAACAACAAATAACGAAAGGGGAAATTTTATTTGCTAAACCACCAACATGGGGTGTTTACACCCCCTGATATTGCTGCTGGCGGCAGTTTTACTGCAACTCAACTACATAGAAACAAAAAGCTATTATGAATATGGTAAGTTTGTTATATGAAATATATAAAAATATTAAATAAATAAAAAAATACATTTATTCAAAGAATTGCAAAATAAAATATTTACATTAATTACTAATTCTTAAACAAAAATATTTCCAAGAATTTATTCTTAAAATACACAATTACTTAATAATCAACAGAATTGATTATTACATCATTGCCTTCCAACCAACATCACACCATGCCGCCGCCGCCGCCACCATGTTCAAGACATTGTCATCTGCACAGAAATACTCCAACGTATGTCTGTCGGTCTGTTCTTCTGTTTCGGCGAATTGCATTTCTGCACATTCCGAACAGCTTGCATGAATGACAGCAAACGTGAGCTAAACAAGAAAAGAACTGGCGAGGATGGCTATGGCGGCGATGACGATGATAATGTGAATGTAGTTCAGCTGTTGTGCTGTTCTTGTTGTTGCTTTAATTAAACGGCGCTATTACAAATGGCGAGAATTTAATTGTTTTCAAATTTTATTTAATATGTTTGATAGACCAGACAGATCGTAGAAAACTAAGTATTGGCAAATAATTGGCAGACAGACAGACAGTTACCAAAGTTTATATGGGTAATAAATTTAAAATAATACTTGAAAAAAATATGAGAACATTTAATAATTTGTGTGTCAAATTAGAAAAAAAATAAAATATATTGATAAGGCATTCTTAGAAATGTCGTAAAAAATCTAATATTCCAGTCTCTTCTCTTTGGGACATATTTAACTAACAAAGACACAGCATGCCATCAATGATGTTCCGAAAATTTGCAAGTTTTTTTTAATCTAAAACTACGTTTTTTGCCAGTATAACAGTTATAAAAAACTGTTATACAGCAGTCAAACTGCATTCAAATCCATAAAATATTAATATTGTGTTAGTTTCAATGATTTCCAAGAAATTTTGAGAGTATAACAGTTAACTTTATAACTGTTATACACCTTAAAATTACCAGATATGAAGTTTTTTTCATTATAAATCGATTTTATAAGGTAGTACAGCAATTTTTTCCTCTAAAACTACATTTCTGGACGTATAACAGTTGTGAAAAACTGTTATACAGCAGTCAAGCTGCATATAAATGCATCGAGTATACAAAAAAATATTCTTTTATTCGATTTCCAACAATTTTTGAGAGTATAACAGTTAACATTATAACTGTTATACACCTCAAAATTACCAGTTATGAAGTTTTTTCTCCACTACAGATGGTTTTTATAAGGTATTACAGCAAGTTTTTCTTTAAAACTACCTTTCTTGGCGTATAACAGTTGTGAAAAACAGTTATACGCCAGTCAAGCTGCATTTAAATGCATCAGATATACGAAAAAATATTCTTTTATTCAATTTCCAACAATTTTTGAGAGTATAACAGTTAACTTTATAACTGTTATACACCTCAAAATTGCCAGAAATGAACAAAAAATCAGTTTATTTACTTTATAGATCTATTTTATAAGGTATTACAGCAATTTTTTCTCTAAAATTACATTTCTTGGCGTATAACAGTTGTGAAAAACAATTATACGCCAGTCAAACTGCATTTAACTACATCAGATATACGAAAAAATATTCTTTTATTCGATTTCCAACAATTTTTGAGAGTATAACAGTTAACTTTATAACTGTTATACACCCAAAAATTACCAGAAATGAACATAAAATTAGTGTATTTACTTTATAGATATATTTTATAAGGTACTACAGCAAGTGTTTTTCTCTATAACTACATTTCTGGGCGTATAACAGTTGTGAAAAACAGTTATACAGCAGTCAAGCTGTATTTAAATGCTTTCCAATCATTTTTGAGAGCATAACAGTTAACTTTATAACTGTTATACCGCCAAAAATTATCAGGGATGAACATAAAATTAATATGTTTACATTTTAGATAATTTTTATAACGAATTACAGCAATTTTGGGTGTATAACAGTTTTGATACACTGTTATAAATTAGTAAAAAATTGAAAAATTTCTAAATTTTTCAAATAATAACAGTTCTTATGACTTTCAAACTGTCTTAAAATTCCATAAAAATGAAAATTGGGTTAGACTGAATTATATCCAGCCATTTTTATGGTATAACAGTTTACTTTATAAATGTTATACAGCCAAAAATTATCAGAGATGAACATATAATTATTGTATTTACATCAAAGATCGTTTTTATGATGTATTACAGCAAATTTGGGTGTATAACAGTTTATATATACTGTTATAAATTAGTAAAAATTTTAAAAATTCCTCCATTTTTTTGAATATTAACGGTTTTTATGATTATCAAACTGTCTTTAAATGCCATAGAAATGTAAACAGACTTCGTTTCAATGATCTCCAACAATTTTTGTTAGTATAACAGTTAACTTTATAACTGTTATACAGCTAAAAATTATCAGAGATGAACATAAAATACGTTTATTTTCATTAAAGGTCATTTTTATGGCGTATTACAGCAATTTTGTTTGTATAACAGTTTTGATTAACTGTTATAAATTAGTAAAAATTGGAGAAATTTCTCAATTTTTCAAATAATAACCGTTTTCATGGTTTATTTCAAAACATTTTTCCATTTTTAACACCTTTTTTACTTCTCTTTTAATCATGTGCAACCTTTATAATTCATAGCTACAATTTTGGGTGTATAACAGTTGTAAAAAAAACTGTTATACAGCCGTCAATGTAAATTTAAATGTCTTCTATTTGAAAAGAAAATAGTTTCCCATAATTTTTCACAATTTTTTACGAGTATAACAGTTAATTTTATAACTGTTATACTCATAAAAATTGCCAAAAATGATAATCCAAGGTGTCCCATTAAATAGTATGGCATTTTTATGGTGTATAACAGTAGATTTTTGTGTATAACAGTTTTGGCAAACTGTTATACAGCTGTAAAAAATTGGTAATTATAATTTCCAACAATTTTAAAGAGCATATTATACAATTTTAAACCATATAAAATGACATGAGAAGTATTTTTCCTTAAATATTCCGTCATATATGCTCAAATATAAACAAAATCACCTGTGTCGAGTTAACATCAATCAAAGTTTATAGTCGTATCTCTGTGGCACGCATCTGTCACTCTAGCTCGATGTTATCTCAAATATGTGTCCATCTACTTCACCATTAGCCGGGTTCATTAATATATTTTTTTTCTATAAACAATTAAATTTTATGGTTTCAATAAAAATATTTCTTAGAATATTTAAAAAAAAAATGATTTGTCAGATTAATTTCTGATAATAATTGGAAACCCCACACACAAATACACTTTAATCGATTACTTATTTGCCCCCACACACACACATGTAATTATGTGGTGTTTTGTTAATGAAGTACTCTATGGCTTTGATTGTCAGAAGTTCAATGGATTTTAATGTAAATTGTTTGTGGCAGTTTGATGCCACCTAAGATGTGCAAGGGAAGAGAGGGGTAATAAACAAAAATAAACCAAGAAACACTAATAATAAACTAAATAACAAAAAGGGAAGACAACAAAACGATCAATAAACAAAAAATTGTGGGGTTTATTGGAGTTGAGGTTCTTTTTTTTTGTTTATTTGTTTGGTCTAGAGTTGAGGCAACAGAAACAAAACAGATTGTTTGTTTGAAAAAAATTTTCGAACAAAATTAGGTTTTTAATTTTTTGAAAAAAAAAAATGAAAATTCCAAAAAATAAAAATTCTTCTATTTTTTTATTAAAAAAATAAATAAAAAAAGTATTAAAAATTAAGCGATTTTTAGCAGAGAAGGAATTACAATATTTTTATACCCTCCACCATAGTATGGAGGGTATATTCAGTTTGCCATTCCGTTTGTAACATCTAGAAATATACATTTTAGACCCCACAATATTCTTGATCAGCATAAAATTCTATGTCGATTTAGCCATGTCTGTCCGTCTGTGGAAATCACTCTAGCTTCCGAACAAAATGAAGTAGGCTGATCAAATCTTACTGAAATATATATTATGTCTTCAGGACTTCTTGTATTGAAAATGGGAAATGTAGGTCCACGTTTTCGTATAGCCCCCATATAACGATACCTCCCGATATTCGGTATTTTGATGATTTTAGCGACATTATTCACCGGAATTGTTTCAATATTGGTATTTGAAGATCGTAATGCATACCACAGCCTAAGACGGAAAATTGTCTGTGTAGATGCAAGTCTTCGTATAGCCCCCATATAACGGTACCTCCCCATATTCGGTATTTTTATGATTTTAGCGATATTATCTACCGGAATTCTTTCAAATTTCGTATTTAAAGTGCGAAATGGGTACTACAGCCTATGACAGAAAATTGTCTCTACAGGTCCACGTCTTCGTATAGCTCCCATTTAGCGATACCGTCCGATATTCGGTATTTTGATGAATTTCGCGACATTATTCACCGGAATTGTCTCAAATTTGGTATTAGAAGCTCGCAATGGATACTACAGCCTATGACAAAAAACTTTGTAAGCAGGTCCATGTCTTCGTATAGTCGCCATATAGCGCTACCTCCCGATATGCGGTATTTTGATGATTTTAGCGACATTATTTGCCGGAATTGTTTCAAATTTGGTATTTGAAGCCTATGACAGAAAATTGTTTGTGCAGGTCTACGTCTTCGTATAGCTCCCATGTAACGGTACCTCCCGATATTCGGTATTTTGATGATTTTAGCGACATTATTCACCGGAAATGTTTCAAAATTGTTATTTGAAGTTCGTAATGAATGCTACAGCCTATGACAGAAAATAGTCTATGCAGGTGCAAGTCTTCGTATAGCCTCCATATAACGGTACCTCCCAATATTCGGTATTTTGATGATTTTAGCCGCATTATTTACCGGAATTGCTTCAAATTTGGTATTTGAAATTCGTAATGAAAACTACAGCCTATGACAGAAAATTGTCTCTGCAGGTCTACGTCTTCGTATAGCCCCCACATAGCGCTACCTCCCGATATTCGGTATTTTGATGATTTTAGCGAACTTAATCATCGGAATGGTTTCAAATTTGGTATTTGAAGTTCGAAATGGATACTTCAGCCTATGAAAAAAAATTAGTTAGCAGGTCCACGTCTTCGTATAATCTCCATATAACAGTTTTCATTTGAGTGGTAATTTCCGGAAGTTTTTCGGAAATTTTTTAAGTTCCTTCCAAATGGTGGAGGGTATCAAAAGTTGGGCCCGTCCTTAGTTTCTTTTTTATTTGTTTATTTTTTATTTGTTATATGAAGCTCAACTAAGTCCAAAGGGGTGTAGGGTATCAGGTAAAGTTGCCCCCCCCCCCCCCCTTTAAGTCTTTCTTTACCGATTTTTCTCCATTCTCTTCCGACCATATTGTGAGAATTTCCTCGCTGGAAATTATGAGGCAAGTGCAAATTAATTGGCCTTTTATTTTGCAAACAAGAGATTATTACAAAATATCAACAATTAGCCCAAATACTTAGCACCATTGCTAAAGGACAGGGCTGGCGCTAAAAACATTTTAAGGGGGGTGTAATTACAAAAAGAAAATTTCATAGAAAATTTAAAAAATAAATCCCAATAAAAAAAAATATTAAAATATTAAACATCAGAAAATTCAAATTTGATTTAATATCCGATAGGGGAAGGGGGGAGGGTTTCATTACCCCAATTAAGAAAAAACCACGGCAAAATAATATTTATTTTTTTTTATTCAAATTTTAAAAATTTGCCCCAAATGCAAAAAAAAAATCGCAAAAAAATATTAAACTCCAGAAAATTAAAATTTGATTTCGGAGAGGGGAATGGGGGAGGGTTTCATTACCCCATTAAAAAAATCACGGCAAAACAACATTTATTTTTTTATTCAAAATTTAAAAACCTTTTTCCAAATCCCAAAAAAATCGCAATACAAAAAAAAAAAATACAGAAAAATAAAATTTTATTGAATTTCGGAGAGGGGAAGGGGGGAGGGTTTCAATACCCCACTAAAAAAATCTCGGCAAAACAATGTTTAATTTTTTTTTATTCAAATTTTAAAAATTGGTCCCAAATCCAAAAAAAAACGCAAAACAAAAAATAGCAAAATATTCAACTCCAGAAAATTAAAATTCGATTGAATTTCCGAGAGGGGGAGGGTTCCATTGCCCTATTAAAAAAACCACGGCAAAACAATATTTAATTTTTTTATTCAAGTTTTAAAGACTTCTCCAAAATCCAAAAAAATCGCAAAATAAAAAAAATTAAATATTAAATTCCAGAAAATTAAAATTTGATTTAATATCCGATAGGGGAAGGGGGGAGGGTTTCATTACCCCATTAAAAAAATCACGGCAAAACAACTTTTAATTCTTTTAATCAAAATTTAAAAACATTTTTCTAAATCCAAAAAAAAAATCGCGAAACAAAAAAAAACTCCAGAAAATTAAAAATCGATTGAATTTCGGAGAGCGGAAGGGGGAGGGTTTCAATACCCCACTAAAAAAATTTCGGCAAAACAATGTTTAATTTTTTTTATTCAAATTTTAAAAATATGCCCCAAATCCAAAAAAAAAAATCGCAATACCAAAAAATAGTAAAATATTAAACTCCAGAAAATTAAAATTTTATTGAATTTCCGAGGGGGGAAGGGGGGAGGATTTCATTACCCCATTTAAAAAACCACGGCAAAACAACTTTTAATTTTTTTATTCAAATTTTAAAAATTAGTCCCAAATCCAAAAAAAAAAAAAAAAAATCGCAATACCAAAAAATTTTAAACTCCAGAAAATAAAAACTTGTTTGAATTTCCGAGGGGGGAGGGGGGAGGATTTTATTACCCCATTTAAAAAACCACGGAAAAACAATATTTAATTTTTTATTCAAATTTTAAAAATTTGTTCCAAATCAAAATCCCAACCCCCCAAAAAAAATCCAATTCCACGCCCCTGCTCTACAATAACTGAAAAAAATGGAGAACAACACACAGCTGAAGTCATCTCTTATCTACCATGCACATTAGCTTCTATTAATTTAAAAAAAAGAACAAAAATGCTGTTGGTTTTAATTTTTAAGTTTGAAATCATAGTCTTTGGCTGCAACGAAAGATGTTGTCATTGAGGCTCAAGTGATTGTTTGGGGTCAATTATTTGACACATATTTTCTATTTTTTATTTGATGGCATGATTTCATTTCAGATTGTTTCTGTTTTTTTTTTTTTTTAAGAAAAATATTTGCATGATGATTTTTAATTAAGAGAATTTAAATAAATTCATAAAACAATTAAGATGTTGGGTGTTTGGAAATCTAAGGAGCAAAAAAAATTGAAATTAAAAAAAAAGATGAAAAATATTTTAAAAATAATGCCAAATATTCCAACACCAACAACCAATTGTCATTAATTCTATTACCCAATAAAAAAATTTTTTCTTTGAAGAAAATTCTTGGTATTTTTATGTCATCACTTGTAATGAACGAACACAAAGCGCATAATCGGAAATCACATTTCTCCATCAAGTGTTCGATGTGTGGTGAATGGCCGACCAGCCCCCCATTTTTAAATGCTTGTTGTAACATATCAACACTTACAACATTTTTAATAATCCACAACACCCCCCCCCTACCCCCAAGACATCCACTTCTCATTAAAGAAAGAAATATTTGATCTAAATTTACATGCCATTAAATTTTGTAACACTCAGCCATTTAAAAGTTATTCAACAATTTTTTTTGGGCCACTTGAAAGAAAAACGGAGGCCAATAAAAATATACAAACAAAAATAAGTAAAAAAGCTGTATATTCGGTCGGGGCGAACTTTACCCTCCACCATTTGGAAAAAATTTGGCAATTTTCAAAAAACAAAAAAATAAATAAAAAAATAAAAATAAAATCCGTTAAAAATTCTGATAACATCTTAGGGTCTAAATGACGACGTGGACCTGCATAGGCAACATAAGCCATTACAATATTCAAATGCGAAACTTGACAAAAAAAATCGGTGAATAATGCAGCTAAAAACATCAATATAGGGAGGTACTATTATATGGGGGCTATGCCAAATTTTGGACCTGCACAGACAATTTTCTGTCATAGGCTGTAGCATCCATTACGAACTTCAAATACCAAATTTTAAACAATTCCGGTGAATAATGTGGCTAAAATCATCAAAATACCGAATATCGGGAGGTGCCGTTATATGGGGGCTATACGAAGACGTAGGCCTGCAAAGACAATTTTTTGTCTTAGGCTGTAGTATCCATTACGAACTTCAAATACCAAATTTGAAACACTTTCGGTGAATATTGTCGCTAAAATCATCAAAATACCGAATATCGGGAGGTACTCTTATATGGGGGCCATACGAAGGCGTAGACCCGCAGAGACAATTTTCCGTCTTAGGCTGTAGTATTCATTACGAACTTCAAATACAAAATTTGAAGCAATTCCGGTGAATAATGTCGCTTAAAGACAACAAAATACCGAATATCGGGAGATACTGTTATATGGGGGCTATACGAAGACGTTGACCTGCACAGACAATTTTTTGTCCTAGGCTGTAGTAGCCGTTACGAACTTCAAATGCCAAATTTGAAACAATTCCGATGAATAATGTCGCTAAAATCGTCAAAATACCGAATATCGGGAGGTACCCTTATATGAGGGCTATACGAAGACGTAGACCTGCAGAGAAAATTTTTTGTCATAGGCTATAGTAGCCGTTACGAACTTCAAATGCCAAATTTGAAACAATTCCGATGAATAATGTCGCTAAAATCATCAAAATACCGAATATCGGGAGGTACCGATATATGGAAGCTATACGAAGACGTGGACCTGCATAGACAATTTTCTGTCATAGACTGCAGTAGCCGTTACGAACTTCAAATAACAAATTTGAAACAATTCCGGTGAATAATGTAGCTAAAATCATCAAATTTTATCAAGCTACTTCATTTCGTTCGGAAGCTAGAGTGATTTCCACAGACGGACAGACGGTCGGACATGGCTAAATCGACATAGAATTTTATGCTGATCAAGAATATTTATATTTGGGTGGTCTAAAATGTATTTTTCGAGGTGTTACAAACGGAATGACAAACTTAATATACCCTCCATACAATGGTGGAGGGTATAAAAATCACACAACTAGCACAAGCTTTTAAAAACCAATAAAAAACAAAAACAAAATACTCTGCGATAATTTATTACAAATTTATAATTTCAAAAAAAAAAAAAAAAAAAACAACGGAAGAACAAAAGAGACAAAGGGCAGGCAGAATATTTCAAAATTAATAGGCCAGTGGAAAATATTAGAAATATTACAAAATATGATGACAGTTAGAAAAAAAATAAAAATTTAATTGGTCAATATTTCTTGCACAATATTACATTAATTTTGAATTAATTAATAAATTATGAGAATCAACCTTCACGCTATTTGTTTTGGAAGATTTTTAAATTATTTCAATTTTAAATTGATATTTTTCGAAATATTTGTTATGGTAAATTTTTAAATTATTTCCATTTTAAATTGATATTTTTCGAAATATTTGTTTTGAAAATTTTTTAAATTTTTTCTGTTTTAAGTTGATATTTTTCGAAATATTTGTTTTGGAAAATTTTTAAATTATTTATATTTTTAATTGATATTTTTCGAAAGATTTTAATAAATTAAAAACATTAAATTCAAATCAAGACAGAAATATATTTTTTTTTTGTGAATATATCTCAAATAAAAGTTATTTTTTATTTTCAAAACTAAAATAACGTTTTTCTTGAAATGCACTTCAAAAAAAAATCATCATCTTTTCTTTTTATTTTATTTCTTCTTCGCCACATTTGTTATGACCTCTAAATATGCTCAACATAAAATGCTAACTCTTTACTTTAACATTGTTAAAAAAAATAAAAACAGAATAATACAAAAACAACAACAACAACGAAAACTAAAAAACAACTAAAACGTCATTATTTGCGACAATGACATCCTTGACTTCATTATATTCCGTATGTAATCTGATCCTAAGCCCATGAGTGAATGACAATAAAAAGCAGCAACGAAACAAACTGCTAACAAAAAAAACAAAAATTTTGTCAAAGTTATTCTATATACAGAATGTAAAAACCATGCACAATGTTAAAGTAAATATTCATTCAGATTTGTATGGCAATTTGTACTCAAATGCTGAAGAGAGGATAGAGAGATATATAAAAAGAGAGAGAGAGAGAAAAAATTGCATGAAATTTGGAAGGTTTTTAAATTAGGCCAAAATCTCCTATTATTCTTCATTTTAGGGAGTTGATGTCAAAGAATAAAATGTTCTCCAGCGGATTTTATTAAGGGTCTCTGAATAACAGAAATCGGTATATACAACTTATATCGATGATATATATGTAACAAAAAAGTATATAAAAAATATACGATTCTTCCACATTCAATGTTAAAGGTGTTTGGTTTTTGTTAAATATCTCCCATTAAACTTCATTTTAGGACGTTGAGGTAAAGAGAAGAAATATTCTAGAGAAAATTGCATTAGGGGTTCCCAACGAAAGAAATCGCTATATATAACAGCTACTGCGAAAATGGGAGCACTAATATGCGTATTAAAAGATATATTTCATAGAAGAGCTATTTTTTAAAGGTTTTCAAATTGGATCGAAATCACCCATTGTTTTTCATTTTTGGGAGTTCATATAAAGGAAAGATATATTCCTGAAAAAATTTCATTAGGAGTCCTCAGTCAACAGGAATCGGTATATATAACAGGTATTAAGGATATCGGAGAAGTAATATGGGTATTAAAAGATATATTTCATAGAAGAGCTAATTTTTTAATGGTTTTCAAATTGGCCCGAAATCACCCACTGTTCTTCATTTTTGGGAGTTGTTATAAAGAGAAGATGTATTCTACAGAAAATTTTATTAGGTGTTCTCAGGCAAAAGAAATCGGTATATATAACAGGCATTAGGAAAATCGGAGAACTAATATGGGTATTAAAGAATATGCATTTTTTAAACTAATTTCTATTAAAAGGATTTCAAATTGGACCGAAATCACCCATTATTTTTCATTTTTGGGAGTTAATATAAAGGGAAGGTATATTCTGCAGATAATTTCATTAGGGGTTCTCATGCAAAAGAAATCGGTATATGTAATAGGCATTAAAGAGATTGGAGAACTAATATGAGTACTAAAATATGTATTTTATGAGGTAATTTTTATTAAAAGGTTTTCAAATTGGACCGAAATCACCTATTATTTTTAATTTTTGGGAGTTAATATAAAGGGATGATATATTCTGCAGAAGATTTCATTGTGAGTGCCCGAACACAAAAAATCATTATATATAACATATTTAGACGAAATCGGGCCATTAATATGGATATAAAAATATGTATTTATTTTTTAGCTTAAAATTTGAAAGCTTGCCAAATTTTAACGAAATCACCCATTATTCTTCATTTTTGGGAATCATTGTAAAGGAGAAGTATGTTCTACAGAAAATTTCATTATGAGCTTGGGAATAAAGAAAATCGGTATTTATAATAAATAGCAATGAAATAGCAGCATTAATATGGACAAAAAATATATTTTCCTTTTATGCGCTTAGTTTTCAAAGGTTCTCAAATTGAACCGAAATCACCCATTAAGCATCATTTTTGGGAGTTCATGTAAAGAGAAAATTTATTCTGCAGAAGATTTCATTATGAGTTCCCAAACAAAAGAAATCCATATATATAACATATATAGACGAAATCGGAGCATTAATATGTATATTAAGAATATATATTAATTTTTAAGCTTAAAATTTAAACAGTTCTCAAAATTTGACGAAATCACCCATTGTCCTTCATTTTATGAAGTTGATGTAAAGGAAAAATATGTTCTACACTAAATTTTATTATAAGTCTTCATACAAAGCAAATCCGTATATAAAACATAAATTGCGGAAATGGAATAATTATTATTAACAAAAAATTTATATTTATTTTTCGGCTTTAATTTATTAAGATTTCAAAACAGACCGAAATCGCCCATTGCTCATAATTTTCGGCGATGGATATCAATGAGAGAAACATTCCTTGTGAAATTTCACTATGAGTTGCGGAACAAAGAAAATCTTTAAAGTCCTTTAATCTCAGGGAAATGTAGGTGACATTATGGGTATAGAAATTTTATTGTTTTTTTACTCTCCATTGAAAGGGTTATCGATTTACGGCTTAAATCTATTCCAAGTGAAAAAAATGAATCCAAAATTTAAACATTTTTAGGAAAAATAATTTAAATATAAGACAATTGAAATATAAGTATAATTGAAATAAAGGAGAAAACTCAAATTTTCTTTCAACAATTTTAAAGGCTTTTGAGTATTGGCCCATATCATCTATTAGTCTTCATTTTTAAGGAAAGCTGTGAAAGATGAAAATGTTCTTCACAAAATTTCATTATGACCTTCCAAATAAATGAAACCGAAATTATAAACAGTTTTAATAATATACAGGCATGTCACAGAATGTAAAATCGTTCAAGAGTGAAAACGAAAACGGTTTTAGCTTCTCTAAAAAACGGAAAACGCAAAAATTTTGCGTTTTGATATCACTTTCAAAAAGCAGGGTGAAATTGAAATGTTTAGTGATTTTAACGTAAAAAATAAACAGAAGACACATACATTTAACAGAAAATATTGTATTAACCAAATTCTCTTAGAATGAACATGTTTTTGGAATTTATTTTACAAAAAATCTATTATTTTTCTAATCCATGATGAAAACGCAAAAAAATATGCAGAAACTCGTCAAAAACTGTTTATTTAATTTATTTTATACTTTAGAGGCAAACACCGAAACGTTAAACAGGACAAAATTTTTATCAATTTTATGGATAAACATCACGATATTGCCAGGGGCTATGTAAAAGGTGATAAGGTTGTTGTTGATTCTCTATGGACGGAATTGACAGCTTTGCTGAATAGTTCAGGTCCACCAAGTAAAACCTGTAAAGAATGGAAGAAAGTTGGGTCAGATTGGAAAGGAAATGTTAAGGCGAAGATGTGCCATAATAAAAAGGACTTGCGAGGAACTGGTGGTGGTGATATCAATCAATATGTTTTCAGTGAACACGAAAACAGTTTAATCAGAATTTGCGGATTGTATAAAAGCGTCGATGGAGTTGGTGGTGCAGTAAGCTTTGCGGATTTTGTAAGTGTCTAATTCACTTACAAAATCCGCAATCAGTTGTTCTGAAAAAGAAAACTTTGATTCGGCATCATCTACACATATTCCAAGAACTCGAAAATCAAGTCAATTAGTTTTAAGTGAATCTGAAAACGAAGAGCTTAATTTTTCACCCTCAACTTCAAAGCAGACCACTTCGATTTTAAATAAAAAAGATAGACCAAGATCATGCATTCCAGCTGCTTTTAAAAATGTTTCTACATTGGCAATTGATCCAAGAACACCAACATTGGAAGAAAACCGTTCGCGAACATCTGTAGAAATAAATTATTATTAAAATAAATTTGAAAATAACTCATTGCTGGTGGATCCTTACTCTGCATTTGAGTGAGATAAAGGATCAGATGCGTTCCTCAATGTCCGGCGACGAATTTTTTCAGTAGACCGCTGATTTATTTCTTCACCCATTACAGCAAGTATTGAAGCCCCTGGCATTTTTACTTTTGGTGTTTATATTATAAAAAACAATTTAAACTCCTTTTTTAATTGTCAATAATTTGTTTACGACTTTTTTTTTCATGGAGTTACCATATTTTTATTTCAAAAATGTGAAATGATTTTTTTTCCGGATTAGTCAAAACGTGCGAGTGCTGAAGAAGCAAAAGCAAATCGTAACGATTTGGAAAAGGTGAAATAAATCGATTTCGTAAAACTTCTGTGACATGCCTGATTATCGAAATAAAAACTTAAAAATAAAAGGAAATAATACAGTTTTTTGGTCAAAAAAAGTGGTTTGAATTTTGCCTCAAATCTCTCATTTGTCTTCAGTTTAGGGACTAGCTGTCAAAAAGGAAAATGTTCTACGGAAAATTTCATTATGAGCTCCAAAACAAATGAAATCGAAATTTTAAGTATTTTCGGAAAATATAAAATAAAAATTACAATTTGATTGCAAAATATTAAGGACTTATTCCAAGGACTTTTCATATTTGCCTCAAATCTCCCACTTGTCTTCATTTTAAAGACTAGCTTTCAAAAAGGAAAATTTTCTATGGAAAATTTCATTATGAGCTCCAGAACAAATGAAATCCAAATTTTAAATATTTTCAGGAAATATATATGAAATATAAATAACAATTTAGTTGCAAAATATTAAAAAACATGTTTTATATTGAAGTTCTAAGGACTTTTCATATTTGCCTCAAATCTCCCATTTATCTTCATTTTAGAGGGTGGTTGTACAAGAGAAAAATATTGGCTGGGAAATTTCATTATGAGCTCCAGAACAAATGAAATCTAAATTTCAAATATTTTCCAGGAAATATATATGAATTATAAATAACAATTTGGTTGCAAAATATTAAAAAAATATTTTATTTTAAAATTCTAAGTACTTTTGATATTTGCCTCAAATCTCCCATATATCTTCTTTTTAGAGGGTAGTTGTAGAAGAGAAAAATATTACTTGTGAAATTTCATTATGAGCTTCAGAACAAGTTGAATCAAAATTTTAAATATTTTCAAGAAATATATATGAAATAAAAATTACTGTTTGCAAAATATTAAAAAAAAAATATTTTAAAATTCTTAAGACTTTTGATTTTTGCCTCAAATCCCCCATTTATCTTCATTTTAGAGGGTGGCTGTAGAGAAGAGAAATATTCTTTAGGAAATTCCATTATGAGCTCCAGAACAAATGAAATCTAAATTTTAAACATTTCTAGAAAATATATATGAAATAAAAATTACAATTTTTAAATATTAAAAAAATATATATTTTACATTAAAAAGTTAAGGACTTTTGATAATTGCCTCAAATCTCCCATTTATCTTCATTGTAGAGGGTAGCTATAGAGAAGAAAAATAATCTATAGGAAATTCCATTATGAGTTCCTGAACAAACGATAGCCAAATTATAAGTAGTTTTCGAAATACATATTGAATATAAATTAGGATATTTGATGAAAGAAGAAAACCACATTTTTTATTTTTAAAATTTAAGATCTTTTGAGTTTTGGCCCAAATCTCCTATTTCTCTCCCTTTTAGAGGGTGGCTCCAAAGAGCAAAAATAATCTTCGGAAAATTCCATTATGACCCTCCAAGCGAATGGAACCGGAATTGTACATAGTTTCGGTTTTATTTTGAGTTTATAGGCAGGTTATGGGTTAATGATTAAAGCATTTTTATTTTTTATGATTTTAGGATTTTTTGTTTATTAAAATATATATTTTTTCTAATTTTCTAAAAATATATTTATTTTGGCATATATATGTTTCAAATGAAGCATACTTTTGGGATGCATACTAATTTTATTTTATGTTATACCATAAAACCTTTTAAATACTTCATAATTCTTGTTTCTTTTTTGTTAATTGTGAAACGTAGTATTTTTTTGTAATTTTCCTTTTACCCTTGCCATTGAAAATCATTTCACCATAAAATTACAAAAAAAAAAAAATATTAACAAATAAAAATTACATGATTGTGATTTTTAATACCCATTTAATTTTTTTTTGTGATAATTGTGATTTGCCACAAGTTTAAATATCTGCTCCTTTTGTTCTTGTCTAATAAGTCTATGTTTACAAATTCTGTAAGACAATGATTTGGATCTCAAATTGTCGCCCCAACAATAGAACACTACTGAGGAGGAGGAGGAAGAAGAAGAAGAAGAAAAAAGCGCTTGCGCTCGTGATTTTTACCGCTCGCTGCTCTTCATTTGCAAGCAACTTTGTTATGGTTGCCTGATCTTGGCATTTCCTGTTAATTGCCTGGATCGCTGGCGATATATGTATGTATGTCCGTTGCATGCTTAAGGCTGGCCATTGTTGTTGTTGTAGTTGCTGCCAAGCTTTCATATCGTCATCATTATCAACATGCCCAGTTAATTTGCAATCTAAACAAATTGTTTAGAAAAAAAGTATAATTCATATTTTCGCTGATGTAAGTGCATCTTCAGGTCTTTTGCATATATGTATGGAGGCAGCATAAAAAATATATCTCAAAAAAAATTATTTTTTTTTTTAATATGTATATGTGAGTCTAGCTATCTATCTTTTTTTGTTGCCATCTGTGTGTAAATTATTATTCTACTTAACCGTTTCGTCACTTGAGCCCCAGCAAATGCATTGTTCTTCTAAAGGCTGCTGCTCTCAATGCTTTGGAGAAAAGATGACATTAGAGATATGTTTTCATATGCAACAAAAACAAAAACTACAACAATTTTTGCATTCACTTATGGTCCAAGATACAAAAACAAAAAAAAAACACAGCAACTGTCTCTGGGCAGGTTTTTATGGCATCTACTTGCGCCAGCTCGTTGGCTACAATTAAAATTAATGTCATCTAAATTACTTTTGAATTGGCAATGAAACAAAGACACAAAGTGTTGATCAAAAAAAAAAAAAACAATGACAGAAGATAGTGACTATGAGCTACTGTTACAACCTGGGCCATTAGAAGAAGAAGAAAAAAACAACAAATTTTAAACCTTCCTAATGTACTGAAATTACCAGTGCCCACAAATCCGTTAACTTGCATACACAAAAAATATATATTGACCTAGAAAAAAAAATAAATATTAACTTCCGTTGTTAATTTTTATGAAAAGCATAAAAAAACTTAATACGGAAGAAGCCAAGGGCTTGGGAACAACAGAAAAAAAAAAACATTTGGACTTGAAGAATTACCATAAAAATTCGAAAAAGGAAAAAATCACATAAGACCAAAATTGACCGTGCTATTTCCTAAGTAAATATTCAAAATATTAGTTTTATGTGTTTAGCAACCTGGAGGAACATTTGATGGAGAACAATTTTCTCATTGACAGTTTGTCCGAAAACTGTACGGTTATGGGAATTTTTGGGCCAATTTAAAAATATCCCAAAAACAACTTGAATAAGGGTTCTTTTTTGTATACCCAATTTCCAATCGATTTTTTCTGGACCTCTGTACATTTTACAAATTCCTTTTGTTCGGTGACCTACATTAGAATTTCCTGCTTAATATTTTCTGCCTTGGCAACAAGTCCCTAAAATAAAAACTAATAAGGGTTTAGATCTAATATTTAAAACTTCATTCATTACAAAATTAAATTAATTTAATTATATGGCTAATTTTTGACACTAAAATTTCACAAGCAAATATTCAAAATATTAGTTTTATGTGTTTGATGACCTACAGTAGAATTTTATGAATAAAAATTTCCTCTTTGACAATTTGTCCGAAAACTCTACGGTTATGGGAATTTTTGGGCCAATTTAAAAATATCCCAAAAACCTTAAATAAAGGTTCTACTTCGAATACCCAATTTCCAACCGATTTTTCTGGACCTCTGTACATTTTACAAATTCCTTTTGTTCGGTGACCTACATTAGAATTCCCTGCTTAATATTTTCTGCCTTAGCACCAAGTACCTAAAATAAAAACTAATAAGGGTTTAGATCCAATATTTAAATTCCTTTAATTTAGCGTCTTCATTAAAAAAATTATATGGCTAATTTTTGGCACTGACATTTCACAAACAAATATTCAAAAATGCGATTTCATGTATTTTGAGAGCTATAGTGGAATTTGATGAAGAACAGTTTCTTCTTTGGAATCTTCATAAAAAATCGGAGTCCTATTGGAGATTTGGGGTCAATATTAAAACCTACCCAAAACAGACTAAAATAAAAAATATATATATTTTCTCACACACCCACACTTCCAACCGCTTTTTTCGGTATTTTCGTTAATTTTAGAAATCTGCTTTTGTCGGTGACCCCTATTAGAATTTTCGGCTCAATATTTTTCCTCTTGGGACCAAGTCCCTAAAAAGCAGACAAATAGGAGATTTAAACCAAAACTCAAACCCTACTAAAAATAAAAAAAAATCTCTCGCATTGCTAAGATTATTACCTCTATTGGCAGAGATATTTCTCAATCAACTATTCGAAATATTGATTTCATGTACTTGAAGACTAAGAGTGAAATTTTACGAGGGACAATTTTCTCTTTGACTACTTTCGTAAAAACTGGAAACCAATTGGAGATTTTGGGCCAATACTAAATCCTACCAGCTATATCATAAAAATACAATTAAAAATATTTTACGTGTGAGGGTAATCCAAACTTCTAATCGATTTTTTCTGTACTTGCGTACATTTTAGAAATTTCCTTTTGTCGGTGACCCCTAGTAGAATTTTCTGCTAAATATTTTTTCCCTTGGTACCAAGTCTTTAAATTGCATGCAAATAGGAGATTTAAGCCAAAACTCAAACCACATTCCAGATAAGCAAAAGTGTCATGCATACTCGCATTGATAAGTTTATTTTGCTTATTGGCACTGATATTTCTCAATCAAATTTTCGAAATATTGATTTCATGTACTTGAAAACTAAGATTGGGATATTATGGGGAACGTTTTTCTCTTTGGTATTTTTCGTAAAAACTGGAAACATATTTGAGATTTTAGGTCAATTTTAAAACCTAACCAGAAAAGACGTAAATAAAAAAATATAGATATTTCCTCACACACACCCAAATTTCCAACCGATTTTTTCTATACTTCCGTAAATTTTAGGAACTTCTTTTTGTCGGTGACCCATAGTAAAATTTTCCGCTCTAAAATGTTTACCTTGACACCAACCCTCTTAATTGAAGTTTAAAGGGAAATTTCAGCCAAAACTAAAACCACCTTGAAATTGAAGAAAATAAAAATCTATTTCTCCATATCTAAAATTGTTACGTTAATTTTCGTGAAATATCTTCAACCTATGAGTTTTTCCCGGTTAGGGACCCCTAATAGAATTTTTCGTAGAATATTTCTTCTCTTGGTAATAAACCTCTAAAACATATGCTTATGTGAAATTTCAGTCCAATTGGAATAATTCGAACATAAAAAGATTGTATTTATTTTTTATTTTAAATATCTCTCCCCTATTTCATAGATATATATTAAAGCTATAGATTTTATTTGTTTGGAAACCCATAAGGAAATTTTGTGAAGAAAATATATTTCTTTGACATGATACTCCTAAAATGAAGCTGGACTGAAAATTTCAGTCCATTATGGATACCTCTTCAAAATGTTAAACAAAAAATTGACATATTTTTACACATTCATATAGAACCCCATATTTCCCAGATATCCTCCATGTCAATCGATTTACTTTGCAAGGAGACCCATATTGAAATTTCCTCTAGAACACCTTTTCCATTGACACCAAGCTTCTAAAATTACAGCTTATAGGAATTTTTAATCCGAGTTCATAACCTTTGAAACTAAATGGCTAAGGCAAATATTTCACCATATGCATACATATTCATTCGAATATATCTAGGATATATATTAAAACCACAGATTTGGTTTATTCCAGAACTAATAATGAAATTTTCCTTAGAATATTTTCTTCCTTGACACCAAGCCTCTTAAATGGGGAGAAATATTAGATATAAGGCAATATTCAAAACCTCCGTGGAAAATTTTAAAAAAAAATACGAATATCTTTTATATCTCAAATTGGTAGGAATATTTTGATGATATATCTTACAGCTACCGATTTCTTTTGTTCAGGGACCCATAATAGAATGTCCTCTCAAATATTTTCTCCATTGATATCAACACCCTAAAATGTACGGAAATAATAAATTTGAGCCCAAATTCAAAGTGGATTTATTCTAAAATTTTTCAGTTATATATAATAGCACAGATTTTCCATCATTTAGCTTCGATTCTGAAATTTTGTTTAGAATATTTTTCTCTTTTATACCAATCACCTAAAATAATAAATAATGGGAGTTTCCGATCCAATGAAACAACCTCATTGAAATTTAGGCTTAAAAATAAGTCATATTAAAAATAAATGACAAATTATTACCCATATTTTCTTAATATATATAGTATCTACAGATTTCATTTGTTCGGCAACTTATAGTGAAATTTAATGTAGAAAATAATTTTCTTTAATACCAACTTCCTAAAATATGTAGCAATTGGAGATTTTGAGCCAAATCGAAAACTCCTTAAAAATGAAATCTAAATGTTCATATAATTTGAAATATTCGAATTGCAGGCCAAATTTCTCCAATATATCTTAAATTTTCTGACATCTTTTATTTGGCATCAGGTAATGAAATTTTGTGCGGAACATTTTTCCCCTTGTCATCTGCCTCCTAAAATGCGAACCTACAGCTGTTTGCGGCCTATTTTGAAAATCGTTTAATATTAAAGCCATAATATTATATACCTTATTTTATAACGGCATTTCGTGGCTATATATTATGGCTATAAATTTCTTGTGGGAGGAGACTCATAATGAAATCTTGTCTAGAGTATTTTTTTCATTAACACCCATCCTCTAAAATCAAGAGTTATATGAGATTTGAGGGCAATTTGAAAACCCTTTTCCAAAATCCACGCCACGTTTCGATGGTTGTTAATTTTGCTGCATACTTTTAGGGGATTTTTCATACATTTTATTTATACAACATAACATGGAGATTTTTTAATTTAAATTTATGTAACATTTTTATTTCAAATTATTAATTTTAATAATTTTTTTTCTTCTTTTTTCAGGTGAGTAAAAAAATTTCAATTCGTTATGAGGCCAAGATGTAGTCACAAATATTTCCATGTAAGTCCAAATATATGGTTCTCTATTTTTTTTCCCTGAATAAAATTTAGATGATAATGATGAAAATATTATCTACAAATAAGAAACCCCTCATCTCTCCTCCAACAAAAAAATCCATTTGCCTAGAATTTTCAATAATTTTCTATTACCCATACATTAGTCATACCCAGTTCCTTCTACGGCTATTATTCTGTATCAACAAATGCTATTTTTCGAAATTGCAAAATAATTAGAATAAATGTTTTTTAATTAAAATGCAATAGTCGAACACACCTCCCTCCCGGTCATCTCCGATAGTGTTTCATGTCATGATGATCGCATCATGCCATTGCCACACTCTTCATTTATGTATTTCTGGCTTACATTTATTTGTACAATTGGATCAGTTGCCCTCTGAAGAGAGGGGTATAAGGGGCTGTGGTGGAGGGTGTATGCTTAGATCCCAGTTCTTCTCGAAACCAATTGTATCATCGTAGAACAAAGAAAAAATTATTATTTTTAGATGACTATGACATTATCAAAAGGATGACTTCAAGTATGACAAATTTTCAATTCGCAGCTGGGGGTGAATTCATTAATGCCAGTCTTTTTTTTTAAATCAATAAGTCACACTTTAGATTGTTTTAATTAATTTCAATTTTTTGAATTTGAAAATCTATAAAATTATCAAGACAAATCATGAATACATTGTTGTTGAACAAAGAAATGACACAGATTTTTTTATGAAATTTTTATAAAAAAAATGAAAACAAGAATAAATAACACTAAATTAATAAATATATAAATAATTCACAATAAAAATTAAAAATAATATTTTATAAATAATAAATAACTACATATGAATAAATGAAAAAAAAATAAAACAAGTAAAAAAGCTGTAAGTTCGGCCGGGCCGAACTTTGAATACCCTCCACCATTTGGTACAAATTTGGCAATTTTCAAAAAAAAAAAAAAAAAAAAATTAAAAAAAAAAATAAAATCCGTTCAAAATTCTGTTAAAATCCTAAAAATACCGAATGTAGCCGTGGACCTGCATAGGCAACTTTTGTCATAAGCCAATAGAATATTCAAATGCGAAACTTAAAAAAAATCTATTTATAATGTAGCTAAAATCATCCAAATACCGAATATCGGGAGGTACCATGGGGGTTATAATACGTGGACCTGCACAGATAATTTTCTGGCAGAGGCTGTAGTATCCAATACGAACTTCAAATACCAAATTCGAAGCAATTCCGGCAAATAATGTCGCTAAAATCATAAAAATACCGAATATCGGGGGATACCGTTATATGGGGGCTATACGAAGACGTAGACCTGCACAGAAAATTTTCTGGCGTAGGCTGCAGTATTTATTACGAACCTCAAATACCAAATTTGAAGCAATTCCGGCAAATAATGTCGCTAAAATCATCAAAATACCGAATATCGGAGGGGTAACGTTATATGGGGGCCATATGAAGACGTGGACCTATATGGACCATTTTCTGTCCTATGATGTAGTATCTATTACGAACTTCAAATACCAAATTTGAAACAATTCCGGTAAATAATGTCGCCAAAATCATCAAAATACCGAATATCGGGGGGTACCGTTATATGGGGGCTATACGAAGACGTGAAGCTACATGGCCCATTTTCTGTCATAGGCTGTAGTATTCATTACGAACTTCAAATACCAAATTTTAAACAATTCCGGTAGATAATGTCTCCAAAATCATCAAAATACCGAATAATGGGGGTATACCGTTATATAGGGGCTATACGAAGACGTGCACCTACATGGCCCAATTTCTGTCCTAAGCTGCAGTATCTATTACGAACCTCAAATACCAAATTTGAAACAATTCCGGTAAATAATATCGCCAAAATCATCAAAATTCCGAATATCGGGAGGTACCATTATATGGGGGCTATATGAAGGCGTGGACTTGCACAGGCAATTTTCTGTCATAGGCTGTAGTATCCATTGCGAACATCAAATACCAATTTTGAAACAATTCCGGTAAATAATGTCGCTAAAATCATCAAAATACCGCATATCGGAAGGTACCGTTATATGGGGGCTATACGAACACATGGATCTACATAGACAATTTTCTGTCTTAGGCTGTAGTATCCATTACGAACTTCAAATATCAATTTTGAAACAATTCCGATGAATAATTTAGCTAAAATCATCAAAATACCGCATATCGGGAGGTACCGTTATATGGGGGCTATACGAATAAGTGGACCTACATGGCCCATTTTCAATACCAAAGGTCCTGCAGACATAATACACATTTGAGTAAAATTTTAGCAACCTTCTTAATTTCTTTCGGAAGCTAGAGTGATTTCCACAGACGGATACACGGACAGTCAGACGGACTAAATCGACATAGAATTTTATGTTGATCAAGAATATATATACTTTGTGGGGTCTAAAATGTATATTTCGAGGTGTTACAAACGAAATGGCGAAGGGTATAATAAATAAAAAAAAAACAGACAAGATAAATAATTAATTTAAATAAAAAACTTGTTTTTAAGTTTTTAAATATTTTTTCTAAAAAATATTTTTTTTGTTCATAAATAGATAAAAATATTTAGAAACAAAAACTATTATTTTTTTAATTATTTTAATTATAAAATAGTAAAGAAATTATATTTTTTGTTTTTAAATATTTTTATTTATTTATGAACAAACTGACAAAATAAATAAAAAATTTAATATATATATATATATATATATATATATATTTTTTTTTTTTTTTGGTTTTTAAATATTTTTATCTATTTATTTATATTTTTTATTGCTACAATTTTGATTTAATAATTTCCAAATTTTGGTTCCATTTTTTCATAAAATTTTTTTAATTTTTTTTAAAGTTTTTTTTTTAATTTTTTTTTTAATTTTTTTTAATTTTCCTTCAATTTCCATTTTTACTGACCAACCAAAATGTTTTTTTTTTAAATTGTAACTGTCATTTTGCCACTCACTGTGTGTTTGTGTATGTGTCAGACATCCCAACACACATGTGGACATTCTATACCCGTATTTTTTAAGCCTCAACGTTCCTTGTATTTAGTGTGCGATTTTTTCGACAAGTTTTTTTTCTAAATTCAAAATTTGACGCCTGCTATGTGTTGCTATGTGTGTGTGTGTTTGTGTGCATAAAAAAGAGTGCTGAGAGAGAGAGCGTAAAAAAATAATAAAAAAACCCGAACACAAATCGTTGGGTGTCAAAACAAACAAACGAACGAAGCCTACATGCCAGGCCAGGTGACACATAATTAGAGGCCTGAGTTTTGAAATCCAAAACACCAGCCACCTTCGTGTTGAGTCTATGACTTGTTGATGCTGTCTCGTTAAAGTGGGAATTGCAGGACATAAATCATTTGCCCAACACACACACACTTGTAAGCGTTTTGGACATCTTATTAAGCGACTAGATGATGTCAGTTGTTTTGCAGAAGGAAGTTTGAAGGTTTGGTGTTAAGAGTCTGAATTTGAGATGTGTGGAATGTTTGGCATTGTTTTTACGAATTATTTTTGTTTTAGGAATTGTTTTTATTGAGGAAATTAAAATTAAAAAAGTTTGAAAGAGTTTTTCTTTGATTTTGTTTTCTTGGAATTGAAAATTTAAGTTTCATAGCTAGTTTTTGTTGAGAAACAATTTTAAAAGTTTGAATTTTTATTTGGGAATTTTCCTTTTTGTTGAAATTATATATGAGATTAGTTTTGGTAATTGTTTTTATTGGGGCATTAAAATTAAAAAAAGTTTGAAAGAGCTTTGCTTTGATTTTTCCGTGGAGTTGAGATTCATTTAAAATTTAAAAAAATTTAAGAAATTTTGAAAAAAGGTTTTCTATTGCAAAAAATGTAAAAATAATTTTGAAGAAGGGGTTTTTTATTAAAAAAATAGACAAAGATATTTTCTAGGATAGTTTTTTATATTGAAAAAAATATATAATTATATAAAAATAATTAAAAATAAAACTAAGAATAATTTGAAATCCATTTAAAAATTAAAAATTAAAAAATTTGAAGAGATTCGAATGGTTTTTCTTAAAAAAAAATAAAAATAATTTTGGAGGAAAAAATCAGATTGTTTCATATTACCACTAATCTAACTTCAAGGGGTTTTTTTATAAATAAATTTAATTAAGTATATTTTATAGGATTTTTTTATATTGAAAATATATAAATAAAAGTTTTTGAAATAAATTAAAAATTAAAAAGAAATAGTTTTTTGTGACTGCATTGCTTCATTTAAAATTTAAAAATTTTAAAAATAAAAAAAAATTTAAAAAATTTGGAATTATGATCAAAAAAAAAAAAAAAAAAAAACAAGAAATAAATCTAAGAATAATTTGAAATCGATTTAAAATATAAAAAAATTAAGAGATTTGAAAAAAATCGTAAAAAAAATATAAGAATATTTTTAAGGAAAAATCTGATTGTTTCATTTTTCAACTGATCTAACGTCAAGGGGTTTCTTTTGTAAAAAAATATTTAAGTATGTTTTTTTAGGATACTTTTTTTATATTAAAAAAGTAAATATAAATATTTTTTAAAAAATAAAATTAATTCATCATTTTTCATTTAAAAAATTAAAAAAAATTAATAAATTTAAAACTTTTTTTCAAAAGTTTCTCTTCAAAAAACAAATAGTTTTATAGAAAAAAGAACAGATTGTTAAATTTTGAAGCTAAGGGTTTTTCTTAAAAAATTATATAAATAAAAATTAAAAATTCAAAAATTAAAAGTTAAAAATTTTAAAAATAAAAATACTTTTCATAAATTTGACTTTATATTTAAAAGTTTCCTTTAAAAAAATATTTAAAAAAATAAGAATGAATTAAAATTTAAAATTAAAAAAATTAAAAATAATTTTGAGATTATTTTCAAAAATTTTTCAAAAATTTAGAAATTAAAAAAAACCTTTTAAAAATACAAATAATTTTAAAAATTTTTACATCATGTTCAAAATTTTTCCTTTAAAAAAATATTAAAAATTAAAAAAAATAAATAAAATAATAAATAAATAATAATAAATAATAAATAAATAAATAAATAATAAATAAAAGAAAAATAAAGTTTAATAAATTTAATATTTTTTTTTCAAAAGCTTTTCTTACAGATTTGTTATTTTGGATTGTTAAGGGTTTTTCTTAAAAAAATATAATTAACTAAAAATTCACTAAAAATTTAAAAATTTTAGAAATAAAAATGATTTTCAAAATTTTGACTTTATGTTCAAAAGTTTTGTTAAAAAATAAGAATTTAAAAAATTTAATAATTAAAAAAAATAAAAATTATTTTGAAATTATTTTCAATAATTTTTCAAAAATTTTTTGAAATTTGAAAAAAAAGAAACTGAGAATAATTTGAAATTCACTTGAAATTTAAAAATTAAGAAAATGAAAATATTATATATTGAAATTTTGAAATAATATTGAAATTTTTAAATTATTTTCAAAAGCTTTTCTTTAAAAAATTAAAGAAACTAATAATAGTTTTGTAGAAAAAATCAGATTATTTAACACTGCAACTGAGGTTTTTCTTTAAAAAAAATATTTATAAATTAAAATAAATTTCAAATTTACAAATTTTAAAAATAAAAATAATTTTTAAAATTTTTATTTATTAAAAATTAAAAAAAAAAAATAAAATAATTTGAAATTTATTTGATATTTAAAAAAAATAAAAATTATTTTGAACTTATTATTTTCAAAAGTTTTTCTTAAAAAAAAATAAAAAAAACTAAGAACAATTGTGTAGAAAAAAATTCAGATTTCTTTTATTACGGAACTGAGGTTGTTTTTTTTTTCTTAAAAAAGAAAAATATAATTAAAAAAGTTTTAGTTTTGTTTTTTTTTTTTTTTTTTGCAAAGGCCTTTAAGTATTGAAGGTCCTTCCAGAGAAAATTTGTTTTTTTTTGCCAAAGTCGCAAAAGTAAACATCTTATATTTATTATTGTATCAAGTACAAATCTCAAATTCAGCAACAGCTAGAATAGCAACAAACATCACAACTTGATTACATTTCGAATTTTTAAGGTGCCGCACAACAAAGGGGAACAAAATACATAGACCCTGAATTTGAGCCATACTCCAGATGGAAGTGGGAGAGAGAGAGAGAGAGTGGGGAAGAGAAAAAAACATGTTTTCACCATGAAATGTGGTCATGTGTGGACACACACACATCCTCCCACCCACAATAGGATGGTGTTTGCTTAAGGATATAAAGGGTACAATAACAAAAAAAAAAACTGAAAAGAAAAACCATTTCTGGCCAACAATGGCAAAGCTCGGCGATTTCTTATTTTTCTCCGGCTCATTGTCAAGGAATTTTCTATGGATTCCGATCTCAGCCGACAATGTAGAAAAAAACCAAATAAATAGATTTCAAACAAACAGAGAGAAAAATTAAACTTGAGAAAATAAACTTAGTTTTCCGAGGCAACCAAGAAAGGATTTTCTTTTCTTTCTTTGGCGGAAAAAATTGCAAAAAAAAATGATTTTTTTTCTCGGCAAATGGAAAACATGCCTTTGAAACAAAAAATTGTAAAAAAAAATGTTTTTTTTCTCGGCAAATGGAAAACATGGTTTTCGAAACAAATAAATGACATAAAAATATTTTCATATGCATTGGCCATCATAGCTGGGGAAAATAGCTCCTGACGGGATAATGACTGCAACTGAACATGTTACGATTAGGTCACGTATTTAATCAACAGCAAACGTCACCAGAGCTATGCAACAACAACTTGAACTTGTTGTGACAGCTTCTAGTCAGTGACACCTTTTATGCAGCAGGCAGCCCAAACAGCCAGCCAGCTATGAGATGCTGACAAGAAATGAAGCAACAATCGTGCCCCTTTTTTCCATCTGCCATGCAAAGAAAGAAAAAACCTCCAGCCATGACTTGCCACATTAAAATCAAAGTTTGGAGTCATGGCAAAAAAAAAAAAAAAAACAACTCACAAAGGAAGCTCTATTCGTTCTTCAGCATCGCATAGCTATGGTGATGCTTAGCAAAGCAACAACAACAACAAACTAGATAATAAATGTAATTTTCCTCCTAAGGGGAGGGTGAAGGGGGAAATGAGGTGTAAGAAATATTGAACATCACAGAAAATCACATGTAAATGAGGTGATAAAGCAAAGAGTAAGGGGTGGAAGGGGGGCCAACAGGGGGAGATGAACACATCTCAAATTTCCCATTAGCACACATTAGAGAAGAACAGCAAAAAAAAGAAGTTAATTTGCAAAGCCAAAAAAAAAAAAAAAATAATAATGAAACAAGAAATATCATATAACGCTAATGGATAATTCCCCTGAATTTTAATTTTGAAACAATTTTCCAAACAAATCTAAAATTGGAAAATTTGGAAGAAAAAAAAATTAAAGGAAAAATCTTCTTGGCTTCCTCAAAGTTTAGCTGAGTTTAAGGGTGAAGTACCAGAAGGAGTGGGCCGATATTTCCCATCTTTACACCAGATCTTCTGCCAATAAAAATATTAAGAAGTGTGAAGTTTGTAGAGAATCGGATGCTCATTTCGCATTTTATGAGCGTTTTGCTTATTCAAAATTTCAACCCCTTTGTGGGGGAGCTAACCGAAGGGGTGAGCCGATTTTTCCCATTTTCACACCAGATCTTCTGCCAATAAAAATATTAGGATGTGTGAAGTTTAGAAAAATTCAGATGCTTATTTCGCGTTTTATAAGCGCTTTGGTTATTCAAAATTTCGACCCCTTTGTGGGGGAGGTACCAGAAGGGGTGGGCCGATTTCTCCCATCTCCACAACAGATCTTCTGCCAATAAAAATATTTGAATACGTGAAATTTGAAAAGAATCGAAAGCTTATTTCGCATTTTATGAGCGTTTTGATTATTCAAAATTTCGATCCCTTTGTAGGGGAGGTACCAGAAGGGGTGGGCCGATTGTTTCCATCTTCACACCAGATCTTCTGCCAATAAAAATATTAAGATGTGTGAAGTTTGAAAAAAATTGGATGATCATTTCGCATTTTATGAGCGTTCTAATTATTCAAAATTTCGACCCCTTTGTGGGGGAGGTACCAGAAGGGGCGGGCCGATTTTTCCCATGTTCACACCAGATCTTTTGCCAATAAAAATATTTGAATACGTGAAATTTGAAAAGAATAGAAAGCTTATTTCGCATTTTATGAGCGTTTTAATTATTCAAAATTTCGACCCCTTTGTGGGGGAGGTACCAGAAGGGGTGGGCCGATATATCCCATCTTTACACCAGATCTTCTGCCAATAAAAATATTAAGATTTGTGAAATTTGTAAAGAATCGGATGCTCATTTCGCGTTTTATGAGCGTTTTGCTTATTCAAAAATTTGACCCCTTTGTGGGGGAGGTACCAGAAGGGGTAGGCCGATTTTTCCCATCTTCACACCAGATCTTCTGCCAATAAAAATATTTGGATTCGTGAAATTTAAAAAGAATCGAAAGCTTATTTCGCATTTTATTTGATTTTTGGTTATTCAAAATTTCGACCCCTTTGTGGGGGAGGTGCAAGAAGGGGTGAGCCCATCTTTCCCATCTTCACACCGGATCTTTTGCCAATAAAAATATTAGGATCTGTGAAATTTGCAAAGAATCGAAAGCTTATTTCGCATTTTATGATCGTTTTAATTATTCAAAATTTCGACCCCTTTGTGGGGGAGGTACCAGAAGGGGTGGGCCGATTTTTCTCATCTTCACACCAGATCTTCTGCCAATGAAAATATTAAGATGTGTGAAATTTGAGAAGAATCGGATGCTTATTTCGCATTTTATGATCGTTTTGGTTATTCAAAATTTCGACCCCTTTGTGGGGGAGGTACCAGAAGGGTTGGGCCGATATTTCCCATCTTAACACCTGATCTTCTATTAGTAAAAATATTTTGATACGTGACATTTGAAAAGAATCGAATGCTTATTTCGCATTTTTTTGGGCGTTTTGCTTATTCAAAATTTCGACCCCTTTGTGGGGGAGGTACCAGAAGGGGTGGGCCGATTTTTCCCATCTTTACATCCGATCTTCTGCCAATAAAAATATTTGTATACGTGAAATTTGAAAAGAATCGAAAGCTTATTTCGCATTTTATGAGCGTTTTGTATATTCAAAATTTCGACCCCTTTGTGGGGGAGGTACCAGAAGGAGTGGGCCGATTTTTCCCATCTTCACACCAGATCTTCTATAAGTAAGAATATTTGGATACGTGAAATTGGAAAAGAATCGAAAGCGTATTTCGCATTTTATGAGCGTTTTGGCTGTTCAAAATTTCAACCCCTTTGTGGGGGAGGTACCAGAAGGGGTGGGCCGATATTTCCCATCTTCACACTCGATCTTCTGCATATAAAAATATTTTGATACGTGACATTCGAAAAGAATCGAATGCTTATTTCGCATTTTTTTGGGCGTTTTGCTTATTCAAAATTTCGACCCCTCTGTGGGGGAGGTACCAGAAGGGGTGGGCTGATTTTTCCCATCTTCACACCAGATCTTCTGCCAATAAAAATATTAGGATGTGTGAAGTTTGAAAAGAATCGAAAGCTTATTTCGCATTTTATTTGATTTTTGGTTATTCAAAATGTTGACCCCTTTGTGGGGGAGGTAACAGTAGGGTGGGCCGATTTTTCCCATCTTTACACCTGATCTTCTATTAGTAAGAATATTTTGATATGTGACATTTAAAAAGAATCGAATGCTTATTTCGCATTTTATGAGCATTTTGGTTATTCAAAATTTTGACCCCTTTGTGGGGGAGGCACCAGAAGGGGTAGGCCGATTTTTCTCATCTTTACACCTGATTTTCTATTAGTAAAAATACTTGAATACGTGAAATTCGAAAAGAATCGTAGGCTTACTTCACATTTTGTGAGCATCATGGTTATTCAAAATTTCGACCCCTTTGTGGGGGAGGTACCAAAAGGGGTGGGCCGATTTTTCCCATCATCACACCTGATCTTCTCTTAGTAAAAATATTTGGATACGTGAAATTTTAAAAGAATCGAAAGCTTATTTCGTATTTTATGAGCGTTTTGGTTATTCAAAAATTCGACCCCTTTGTGGGGGAGGTACCAGAAGGGGTGGGCCGATTTTTCCCATCTTCATATCAGATCTTGTACTAGTAAAAATATTTGGATACGTGAAATTTGAAAAGAATCGAAAGCTTATTTCGCATTTTATGAGCGTTTTGGTTATTCAAAATTTCGAACCCTTTGTGGGGGAGGTGTCAGAAGGAGTGGGCCGATATATCCCATCTTCACACCAAATCTTCTTCTAATAAATATATTGATATATGTGACGTTTGTAAAGAATTGAATACTTATTGCACATTTTATGAGAATTGTGGTTATTCAAAATTTTGACACATTTGTGGGGGAGGTACCCGAAGGGGCGGTCCGATATTTCCCATCTTCACACCAAATCTTGAGTTGGTAAAATTATTGAGATGTGTGAAGTTTGTAAAGAATCGAAAGCTTATTTCGCATTTCATGAGTATTTTTCTTATTCAAAATTTCGACCCCTTTGTGGGGGAGGTACCAGAAGGGGTGGTCCGTTCCATCTGTTTTTCATGCAGAGTATTGAGTTGATAAAAATTTTGAGGTGTGTGCAATTTGAAGGCAATCGGGCTTTTATTTCACATTTTATAAGAGTTATAATTATTCAAAATTTTAACCCTTTGTGGGGGAGGTACTTGATGGAGTGGGTCAATATTGCATATGTTCGCACCTAACCTAGCACTTGTTAAAATATTGAGATTTGCAAAGTTGGCATAAAATTGGACGATCCTTATTTTTCTATGGTGTAAAATTATTTTCTATGAAAATGTTAAAGTTTTGTGGGGGAGGTACCGAAGGGAGTGGGCCGATATTGCTTATCTCTGCACTCTATCTAAGTTTCACCATATTATTACAATGTAAAAAATTTGGGCCAAATCGTATACTTCTTTCGAGCACACCAGTCAACAGCTAGCCAGACATACGGATGGACACCTCTAGATCGACCCCAAAATATTTTGCAACAGATTTGGTTCAAAAAGCAACCTAGATTCCAAAACAGCAATTTTAATGAGGCTCGTTTTGACCCTAGCAAATTATTTATAACCTCTGTAGCCATATGGCTAAGGATATAACTATAAAATGTTTTAGTTTTCTTTTTTTTCAAAATATATTGTTTGACATTTCAAACGACCAGAATTTCTTAAGAATTTCAAAGTTTAATTTTTTTTTAATTTTTTCGGCACATTAAAAAAGTTATGGAAATATAAAAACCAATGGCCTTCTTCGATTTTTAATAATTTTATATTTTTACAACTTTTTAATTAATGCAGCCGGAGCCTGAAAGGCTATTTGCTGTTTTGAAAATGAGATCATTTTTCACATGTGCGGCTTTACATAAAAGCTAATTAAAAACGGCAGAGTTGATATGATTCTCTGTCAATTCAAGAACACACACACACATACATATGCATTATTTTTGCTCAAGCTTCCTTGTAATTTGCTAAGACATTTTTAATTCAACAAATGATTTTTAAGAACGCCTCAACACTTTTTATACAATCTGAAAGAGGTGAAGGGGGAGGGAGGTGAATATTTTATAATACAGATACATTTTTCAACAAATCACTTGTAATCTGTAATAAAACATCATAAATATTGATAAAATTTAAAAAAAAAAAATTATCGCATATTCCGGTTACGATTTCTCAGCTGAATTGAATGAATAATTGAAACATTATATCAGCCGGCAACAAGGTATGGCTTACAAGTGGCTAATCATAGCCTGTGGGCTTGCAAAAATTGTCGCAGCTGATTTGAAACAAAAAGCTCACTGACCAAATGAATGAATTAGTCGGGCCGGTGTTGGGGATTTTGAACTGACACAGTGATTTGCTAAAAAAAAATAAAAACAAAAAAATCCATGAATGAAGTCAACTGACGACCTGTAGTTTATGAATGAAATAATAAAATTCTGCTGATTAATGGAAATTATTCTGAATGAATGAATTTTTGCTGAGAATGGATATTTGTGCTTACTTTGTCTACGAAAATATTTATTTTGCAAAAAAGACAGATTATACACTTTTTTAAAACCAAACAACAAAACAAAAATATGTAATATTTATTTTTTTTTGTAATTATTTTAAGGAATATAAAGTAGGTGTGGATTCTTTTAAAATATTTTTTGAAAGGTGTGGTATATAAGACGGGCGTGCATTTTCTTAAAATAATTTTGGATATAGAAGGCAGGCCTGAGTTAAAAAAATATATTTTTAAAGAAAACAATTTTTAAAAAAAAATATTTATTGGAAATTTTTGGAGGCGTGAATTTTAAAAAAATATATTTTTTTGGAGGCAGAAGACAGGCATTCATTTTTTTTAATATTTTTAAAGATAGAAGAGAGGTGTGGATTATTTAAAAATATATTTTTTGGAGATAGAAGATATGCGTGTATTAAAAAATATTTTCTTGGGAATAGAAGTCTGGCGAGGATTTTGTAAAAAATATTTGTTTGGAGATAGAAGACAGGTGTGTTTGTTAAAAAAAAATATTTAAAAAAAATAATTTTTGAAGATAGAGAACAGACGTGGGTTAAATAAACATGTTTTTCGGACTAAGAAGACAGGCACGGACTGGATTTTTTTAAAAAATAATTTTTGGAGATGGACGACTGGCATAGATTTAAAAAAATATTATTTTTGGAAAAATAAAGCAGGCGTGGATTTTTTAAAAATAATTTTTGGAGATGGACGCCTGGAAATAAAAGACAGGCATGGATTTTTTAAAAATAATCTTTGGCGATAGAAGATAGGCATGGAATTTTTAAAAATAATTTTTGGTGATAGAAGACAGGCTTGGATTAAAAAAAATAATTATTTGGAAATAGAGGACAGGCATGAATTAAAATAAAATATTTTTTGGTGATAGAAGACATTACGGATTAAAGAAAATTGGAAATAGAAGGCAGGCATGAATTTAAAAAAAATATTTTGTGGATATAAAAATTTTAATTTTTTTGGAAGTAGAAGACAAGCATGAATTTTTTAAAAATATTTTTTGAAAATATAAGACAGGCGTTGATTTTTTAAAAATAATTTTTGGCGATAGAAGATAGGCATGGATTTTAAAAATATATATTTTGAAAAAAAAGGCAGTCATGAATTAAAAAAAAAATATTTTTTTGGAGATGGAAGACAGGCGTTGATTTTTTTAAATTAATTTCTGGAAACAGAATACAGGCGTGGAGTTAAAAAAAAAAATTAAAGATAGAAGACTGGCGTTGATTATAAAATAATTTTTTTTTTTTTTTTTTTGGAACTAGAATACAGTCATGGATTTTATAAAATTCTTTTAATGAAAGAAGAAAGGCATTGGTTTAAAAATATATATATTTTTGGTAGAAAAAGGACAGGCGAAAATTTAAAAACATTTTTTTTTTTTTTGTTAAAAAAGAAAAGGCGTAGATTTAAAAAATATTTTTGGATTTTTTTGTAAAAAAAAATAACAGGCGTGGATTTTAAAAAATATTTTTGGATTTTTTTGGATTTTAAAAAATATATATTTTTTGTAGAAAAAGGACGATCGTTAATTTTTTAAAAATATTTTTTGTACAAAAAGGAGAGGCGTGGATTTTTTTAAAATATTTTTTGTAGAAAATAAAAAATATATTTTTGTGTAGAAAAATGAGAGGTGTGGATTTTTAAAACAATATTATTTGTAGAAAAAGAACGAGCGTGGATTAAAAAAATATTTTTTTGTAGAAAAAAGACAGGCGTGGATTTTTTTAAAATATTTTTTGTAGAAAAAGGACAGGCGTGTATTTAAAAAAAAATATATATTTTTGTAGAAAAAGAACAGACGTGGATTAAAAAAAATTGTAGAAAAAGGCCAGGCGTGGATTTTAAAAAAAAAAATATTTTTGTATTTTTAAAAAAAATATTTTTTTGGATTTTTTTAAAAACATTTTTTGTACAAAATGGACAGGAGTGGATTTTTTAATAATATTTTTTGAAGAAAAAACGCGGGCGTGTATTAAAAAAATAAGAAAATGACTGGCGTGGATTATAAGAAAATATTTTTTTGTAGAAAAAGGACTGGCTTGGATTTAAAAAAATAAAACTTTTTGTAGCAAAATGACAGGTATGGATTTAAAAAAAAATATTTTTGTAAAAAAAAGGACTGGCGAGGATTTAAAAAAAATATTTTTGGTCGAAAAAGGAGAGGCGTAAATTTTTTAAAAATTATTTTTGGAAACAAAATGAAATTAAAAAAAAATATATATTTTTTTTTGTAGAAGGAGGTCAGCCATGGATTAAAAATAAATTGTAGAAAACGAGCAGGCGGGGATTTAAAAAAAACATATTTTTTGTAGAAAAAAAAACAGGCGGCGATTAAAAAAACTGTCTTTGTAAAAAAAGGATAGGCGTGGATTTTAAAAAATATTTTTTTGTACAAACAGGACAGTCGTGGATTTAAAAAAAAAATGTTTTTGTAAAAAAATGGCAGGTCGGGATTCTTTAAAGATAATTTTTGGAAACAAAATAAATTTAAAAAATATATATCTTTTGGAGAAGAAGGACAGAAGTGGTGTTAAATTTTTTTTTGTTTTTTTTAGAAATATACAATATTTTTGTAGAAAAAGGACAAGCGTGATTTTTTTAAAAATAAACAAACAAAATGAATTTAAAAAATAAATATTTTTTGTAGAAGAAGGAGGTCTTTAAAAAATTGGAAACAAAATGAATTTAAAAAATATAATTTTTGTAGAAAAAGGACAGGCGTGGTCTATAAAAAAAAATTTTGTTTAAAAAAGACAAGCGTGGCCCTAAAAAAATATTTTTTCTTTAAAAAAGGACATGCGTGGTCTATAAAAAATAGTTTTTGGAAAAAGGCGTGGGTTTTAAAATATACTTTTTTTATTTTTTATTTCATTTATATTTTTTTATTTATTTATTATTTTATTTATTTTGAAATAGAAAACTGGCATAGAATTTAAAATAAATATTTTTTGGAAGAAATTTTCCGCTTTTTTAATTAATTTTTCTTTTTAAATATTTATTTTAATTATTTTTTTTAATTTTTGAATTTTTGTTTTCAAATTATTTTTGTTTTTTAAAATTACTTCTCATCCCCTGTGCCCAGAAACAAAGATTTCCTTTTTATTGATTTCCTATGAAAAAATGTTTGTCTGGAAAAACAATTAGGCATTCTTCCAATGTTGTTGTTGATGTTGTTGTTGTATGTTGTTGTTGTATGTTGTACAACAAGTGCCACAAAATGACAATTGCATAGCAAAAATTCCATTCGACTGGCCAACGAGCTAGCCAGCCAAGCGACCAGCCTATCTGTGAACTCTGGCTGGGCTGGGCACCCAACATCAAAACAAAGCCAACAACTTTCTGAAAGGAATTTGATTTTTTTCAAAATTGTTTTATTTTTTTTAATTTGTCTGCTCAAAGTTTTGACTTAATATCTGTTTTTGCCGCTGATTTGCAATTGCCTTGCATTTTTGTGCGTACATGCCTTGTGGCCAATTGATCTTGATTGTCGGGCCAACTTAGAGGCGGCAGCCATTGGAAGATTGCCGCCCGATCTATGGGTCATTTAACTTGCCAAGTGATCCAGAGAGTGGTGTCATAATATTGAATTAATTTTTCCCAGCCAGCCAACCAGTCGGGCAATCGAACGCTGAGGAATTCTAATCTCAATTGAATGCAATGCGTCCATGGATTTGTTACGCACTGAACAATAAACACATCCCAATATCGCTTGATTTGAAAGCCAAGAGTCGTAGCAATTATTCCGACTTGATTTTATGGCCCAGGCAAATTATCGACACATGTCGAACTGCCCGAACACACACTCGAGCTGCTGTAAGTGAGGGGATGATTTGCATTCAGGCACACTTATCGCATTAATGCTAATAAGTGATTTTTCTCTGATTAGGTGCTGCACTCAAAGAATGGGGGTGGAATGTAAATTTGGGAAATTTTTTAAATAAAAAATGAAATAAAAAATATTATTTAATATCAATTTTTTTATTTTGTTGTGTGTTTTTTTTTTAATTTTTTATTTATTTAATTTTTATTTTTTCTTAAAATATTTTTCAATTTTTTAATTTTATTTCAATTATTTAATATTTCGATTTTTTTTTTTTAAATTTTTTCAAATTATTTTTTTATACTATCTCACCATTGATTTCCCCTGCATGCCCTCGAAAATGAATGCAAAGCTAAAAATCTCTCTCTCTCTCTCTCTCTTGCCTTCTCTTACACCTCCATCTCTCCCCTCTCTTTCACTCTCATCTTCGCGACTATTCAAATCCCATTTACATTGATGTCAAACTCATCGAAGGCATGCAACATTTCATTTATTTGCCCCGTAAATCAAATAAATATTTTTAATTATGTTAATTATTTACCTAGTCAGACAATGAATTGTTTAAATTATTCATTATGCTTAGTGATCGAACTGTCTATCTTGCTGCTGTTATCACTTTTGCTTTCATGCATATTAAGAGATTTTTATCAAATGGGTTTCCTTAACTGTTTTGGAAATCTTAAAATTAATTAGCATAGCTGTATTTAAAAAAAAAAACTTAACAGTTGAGAAATTAAGAAATTTTGAATTTTTTTTTTTTTTGAAAATGGGTCATGTAGTTCCACGTCTTCGTATAGCCCCAATATAACGGTACCTCCCTTCGGTATTTTGGTGATTTAAGCGACATTATTCACCGGAATTGTTTCAAATTTGGTACTTGAAGTTCGTAATGCATACTACAGCCTAGGACAGAAAATTGTCTGTGCAGGCCCACCTCTTCGTATATCCCCCATATAACGATACCTCCCGATATTTGGTATTTTGATAATTATAGCGACATTATTTACCGGAAATGTTTCAAAGTTGGTATTTGAAATTCGTAATGGATACTACAGCCTATGACAGAAAATTGTGCGTGCAGGTCCACATCTTCGAATAGCCCCCATGTAACGGTACCTCCCGATATTCGGTATATTGGTGATTTAAGCGACATTATTCACCGGAAATGTTTCAAAGTTGGTATTTGAAATTCGTAATGGATACTACAGCCTATGACAGAAAATTGTGCGTGCAGGTCCACATCTTCGTATAGCCCCCATATAACGGTATCTCCTTATATTCGATATTTTGATGATTTTAGCGACATTATTTGCCGGAATTGTTTCAAATTTGGTATTTGAAGTTCGTAATGGATACTACAGCCTATGACAGAAAATTGTCTGTGCAGGTCCACGTCTTCGTATAGCCCCCATAGAACGGAACCTCCATATATTCGGCATTTTGATGACTTTAGCTACATTATTCACCGATTTTTTTCAAGTTTCGGATGTGAGTATTCTAGTGGCTTATGACAAAAGTTGCCTTTGCAGATCCACGTCGTTGTATAGACCCTAATATAACGGCTACATTCGGTATTTTGAAGAATTTAACAGAATTTTTAACCGACTTTATTTTTATTTATTTATTTACTTTTTTTTTTTCAAAATTGCCTTATTCGTTCCAAATGGTGGAGGGTATTCAAAGATCGTCCCGATCGGACTTATACCTTTTTCAATTGTATTTTTAATAATTGTTTGAAAATTACTACTCTTACTTCTATCAGATATTTTTTATAATTTTTGGAAAATATTGAAATATGTGTGAGGTACCAGACATATTGGAGCTTCATCTTCACATCAGGTATCGTGTTGGAAAAAATGTTGGGATGCGTAAAATTTCAAGAGAATCGGATGCTCGTTTCGCATTTTATAAGAGTTATAATTATTCAAAAATGTTGACCCGTTGTGCGGGAGTTACTAGAAGGAGTGGTCCAATATCTCCCATCTTTACAACTGATCTTGTGTTAGTAGAAATATTGGGATGTGTCAAATTTGAAGAGGATCGGATGCTTATTCCGCATTTTATAAGTGTTATAATTATTCAAAAATTTCGACCTGTTGTGGGGGAGGTACTAGAAGGAGTGGTCCGATATCTACCAATTTTACGCCCGATTTTGCGTTGTTAGAAATATTAGGATGTGTGTACTTTGAAGAGAATTGGATGCTTATTTCGCATTTTATGAGCTTCGTGGTTATTGAAAATTGTAACCCCTTTTGTGTGGGAGGTACCAGAAGGAGTGGTCCGATATCTACAATTTTTACACCAGATTTTGCGTTGTTAGAAATATTGGGATGTGTGTAACTTGAACAGAATCGGGTGCTTTTTTCACGTTTTTGTGAGGGCTAAAATAATTCAAAAATTTCAAACCGTTGTGGGGGAGGTATCACAAGGAATGGACCGATATATCCAATTATTACACCTGATCTTGTGTTAGTAGAAATATTGGATGTGTGAAATTTTAATAGAATCGGATACTTATTTCGTATTTTACAAAGGTTAAAATATTAAAAAAATCAACCCGTTGTGGGGGAGGTACCAGAAGGAGTGATCCGATATCTACCATGTTTACAGCCAGATCTTGTGTTAGAAATATTGGGATGTGTGTACTTTGAAGAGAATTGGATGCTTTTTCACGTTTTTGTGAGGGTTAAAATAATTCAAATATTTCGACCCGTTGTGGGGGAGGTATCCGAAAGAGTGGTCCGATATCTACCATTTTTACACCCGATTTTGCGTTGTTAGAAATATTGGGATGTGTGTACTTTGAAGAGAATTGGATGCTTTTTTAACGTTTTTGTGAGGGTTAAAATAAATAAAAAATTTCGACCCGTTGTGGGGGAGGTACTAGAAGGAGTGGTCCAATATCTACCATCTTTACACCTGATATTGTGCTGGTGGAAATATTGGGATGTATGAAATTTGAAGAGAATCGGATACTTATTTCGCATTTTATGAGCTTCATGGTTATTGAAAATTGTGACCCCTTTTGTGTGGGAGGTACCAGAAGGGATGGGCCGATATACCCAATTTTACAGTAGGTCTCATGTTGCAAAAAATATTGGGGTGTGTAAAATTTCAAGAGAATCGGATGCTTATTTCGCATTTTTTGAGAGTTATGTTGATTCATAAATTTTGAACCGTTGTGTGGGAGGTCCAGGAAGAACTGGAGCAATATTTCCAATTTTCCCACCTGACCTAACACTGATAAAAATGTTAGGATTTGCAAAGTTGTCCCAGAATTGGCAACTCCTTTCATGTTGTATTTTTTTTTATTTTTTTTTTTATTTTTTTGAAAATTTTGATTTTTTGTTGGAGAAGGATGGGACCGATTATATAACGATGTATTAAGTTTGGAACAAATCTTATACTACCTTCGTGATTTATCGTACGCACCATTCACCTGGACGGACGTACACCCGTGGATTGACTCCAAATGTCCTGAAATGGATTTGGTCCAAAGAGACCTAGGACCTAAAGCTGTTATTTTGATGAGGCATTTTTTTCAAATAAAAAACTCAATACATATAAAAAATTCAACCGAATATTTTTTTTAAAGTTTTTTCACTTCTTTGGTTCTTTTTTAAATTTTATTAAATAATTCAATATTTTTTTTTTTTTTTAATATTTCCAAATAATTTAAAAAAAAAAATCCCTAAAATTTTTTATTGCAACAAAATTGCATTCATGTCATTTACCCACCACATTTCGATATTGAAAACCAAGCGTAAAAAGCTTGCCTGGGTTTTGGTGGTTAAACACCGTGTCGAAAAAGATGATGTGAGCTGATGGTACTGCTGGCTGTCTATTAGCGTCACTTACCAATGACACCGAAATAGTTCGACTGTGAGGTGTATGCGTGCATGTGTGTGTGACATCATCATACAAGTTTGATCAAATTACAAAGATTACAAGTTGTTCGTTGCAGTATTTATTTTTTTCCGATTTTTTATTTTCTCTCGAATCCACAATAAAGTGAAGAATTTTAAAAAGCAATTTAATGCTCTTTTAGTTTGGTGTCACACCGAGACAGTTGTGGCGCAGGAAAACAATATGCCAAGGCGGATGAGGTGGAGGATGCAGATGATGATCTGAGTTATGACAATGGTATTCAATAACTTGCGTTTGCCATTTATCATGTCAAGATGGCATTTTAATGATAACACGCACATATTTGCAATTCTGCCAGGAGAAGGGATTCCAACTTCTCGGTAGATTTCAATGGATATGTTTTACAATTTTTCCGCTGAAAAGGGTATGCAGAAGACATGATTTATGTTCAAAGATCAGCTATCAAACAGTCATTTGACAAGAATTTGCATAGCTATTTGAAAAATTTATAGCTTACAAGATATGGAGTTTTTTTTTTGTGCAAAATCTGTCACAGTTCTATGAGCCGGTCTGTCTGTCCGTCTGTCATCGTGTGTTGCACATCAATTACTGACACTTGGAAAAATCACGTTTTTACAATCAATTCTTAATAGTCTAGAGATCGAAAAAACAAAATCATGATCATCATTTAAGCCAATCGGAAAACATAAGTGTGGGAGCGTCAACTATTTATGCTGTGTGTGTGTGTGTGTAGCTATGAACAGTTGTTGTTGGTGGTGGTGGTTCAAGGGGCAAAGGGAAGGCAATTTTGCATAACAAAATTGCGAACAAAGTATGAAGTCATGTCTCAATTTCAAACGATTTTTTTCTCGTTTCTTGCCCAGAGGTTCTCCATGGAACCTATGGCCATTAAAACTATTGCTACACCATGTCAACTACTTCTCACTACTGCTCACCACTGCCTGGTGATTGGCGTTTAATTCAAAGTTTGTAATAAATGTAAAAAACGTGAGTAATTTGTGGTCATTGGTGGTGGTGATGTTGTTGCAAAGGTTTGCAAGATGTTTACAATATTACTCACCAAAGTCGGTGACAATAAAGTTATTAAAAAAAATATTGCGTAATAATATATTTTTTTATTTTTTCTATCAAACACCTGTTCATTTAAAGGCAGAAAATAAAAAAAAAATATTTAAATAATTTTTGTAAACAATTTATTTAATACAGAATTGTTTTAGTATAATTTTTCCTGAAAAATCTTATAAGGTTTTCGATTTGGCTCGAAATGTCCTTTCATACTTCATTTTTGGGGAGGGTTGTCAAGGAGAAAAATGATCCTCACCAAATTCCACTATGGGTCTCCAACCAAACTAAGTCTGCATATGTAAGGTATATAGCGAAAAAATCGATTCCAAAATGGCCATTTTATTATATTTTCATAGTACAATTTTTCTTGATTACTTTTATAAGAGTTTCGATTTGACCCATAATCTCCCATTACAATTAATTTTTGAGAAAAGCTGTCAAAGAAAAAAATGTTCCCCATCAAATTCCACTATGGGTCTCCAACCAAATTAAGTCTGCAGATATAAGGTATATAGCGAAAAACCAGTTCCAAATCTTCCATATACTATATTGTTTTAAAATAGCTTTTTTCTAATTAAATTTATAAAGGTTTAAATTTGGCCCAAAATCTCCCATTGTACTTCATTTTTGAGTAAGGCTGTCAAAGAAAAAAATGTTCCTCATCAAATTTTACCATGGGTCCTCAACCAAACTTAGTCTACATATATAACGTATATAGGGAAAAACCAGTTCCAAATCTTCCATATAATATATTCTTTTAAAATTGATTTTTTCTAATTAATTTTATATGGTTTTTTATTTGACCCAAAATCTCCCATTTTTTACAATTTTTGAGGAAAGTTGTCAACGGGAAAAATATTCCTCATCGAATTCTACTATGGGTCTCCAACCAATCTAAGTCTGCGTATATAAGCTATATAGGGGGAAATCCGTTCCAAAAATCCCATATATAAAAATTATTTTTAAATAGTTTTTCCTATTCAATTTTATACGGTTTTCGATTGGACCCAAAATCTCCCATTATTCATAATTTTCGAGGAAAGTTGTCTAAGAGAAAAATATTCCTCATCAAATTTCACTATGGGTCCCCAACCAAACTTAGTCTACATATATAACATATATAGCGAAAAAGATCGATTCCAAATGGTCATATACAAAATGGCCATTTTAGTAAAATTTTACTTGATTAATTTTACAAGGATTTGAACTTTGCTCAAAATCTCCCACTGTACTTAATTTTTGAGGAAAGTTGTCAAAGCAAAAAATGTTCCTCATCAAATTCCACTATGGGTCCCTAACCAAACTTACTCGGGATATATAATGTTTATAGGAAAGAAAACGGTTGCAAAATGGTCATATAAAAAATTATTATAGTATAATTTTTCTTAATAAATTTTATAAGGTTTTCGATTTAAGCCAAAATCACCCATTACGCTTCATTTTTGGGGAATGTCGTTAAAGAAACAGAGGTTCCTTATCAAATTCTACTATGGATCTCCAACCAAACTTAGTTTGTATTTATAACATATATAGCGAAAAAATCGAATCCAAAATGGACATATACACAACGACCATTTTATTAAAATTTTCCTTTACAAATTTTATAAAATTTCCGATTTGGCTCAAAATCTCCCATTGAACTACTTGTTTGGGGAAAGTGGTCAAAGAAAAAAATGTTCCTAATCGAATTCCCTAAAGGGTCTTCAGCCACACTAAGAATGCATATATAGCGCAAATAGGGGATACATCAATTCCAAAATGGCCATATACAAAATTATTTCAGTATATATTTTTTTCTAATAAATTTTATAAGATTTTCGATTTGACCCAAAATCTTCCACTGTACTTTATTTTTGAGCAAAGTTTCCAAAGAGAAAACTGTTCCTCATCAAATTCCACCATGGGTCCGCAATCAAACATTTATAACATTTATAGCGAAAAAATCGAATCCAAAATGGCCATATACAAAACAACCATTTTAGTACAATTTTTCTTAACAAATTTTATAAGGTTTCCGATTTGGCTCAAAATCTCCCATTATACTTCATTTTTGGGGAATGTTGTTAAAGAGAAAGAGGTTCCTCATCAAATTCAACTATGGGTTCCCAACCAAACTAAGTCTACATATATAACGTATATGAGGAAAAACCAGTTCCAAGTCTTCCATATACTATATTGTTTTAAAATAGCTTTTTTCGAATTAAATTTATAATGGTTTAAAATTGACCCAAAATCTCCCATTGTACTTCATTTTTGAGTAAGGCTGTCAAAGAAAAAAATGTTCCTCATCGAATTCTACTATGGGTCTTCAACCAAACCAAGTCTGCATATATATAACATATATTTGAAAAAATCAGTTGCAAAATGGACATATACAAAACGATCATTTTAGTAAAATTTTTCTTAACAAATTTTATAGGGTTTTTTATTTGGCTCAAAATCTCCCATTGAACTACATTTTTAGGAAAAGTTGTCAAAGAGAAAAATGTTCCTCATCAAATTCCACCATGGGTCCCGGACCAATCTAAGACTGCATATACAAGCTATATAGGGAAGAAATCAGTTTCAAAATGGCCATATATTATATTTTCCTTTTACAAGATTAATTTTACAAGGGTTTCATTTTGACCCAAAATAACCCACTGTACATAGTTTTTGAGGAAAGTTGTCAAAGAGAAAAATGTTCCTTATCAAATTCCACTATAGGTCCCCGACCACACTAAGTTAGCATATATAAAGCGTATAGGGAGAAAATCAGTTCCAAATATCCCATATACTAAATTATTCTAAAATAGCTTTTTCTATTAATTTTTATATGGTTTGCGATTCGACCCAAAATCACCTATTGAACTTCATTTTTGAGGAAAGTTGTCAAGGAGAAAAATGTTCCTCATCAAATTCCACTATGGGTCTCCGACAAAACTAAATCTGCAGACATAAGGAATATAGGAAAGAAAACGGTTCCAAAATGGCCATATATTATATTTTCCCAGTATATTTTTTTATTAATTTTACAAGGGTTTCTATTTGAATCAAAATCTCCCATTGAGCTACATTTTTGGGCAAAGTTATCAAAGCGAAAAAGATTCGTTATCGAATACCCTAATAGGTCATCAACCACATTATGACTGCATATATAGCGCATATAGGGGATATATCAGTTCCAAAATGGCCATTATAAATTATTTCAATGTATATATATTTTTTCTAATAAATTTTATAAGGTTCTCGATTTCACCAAAAATCTCGCATTATATATGATTTTTGAGGAAAGTTGTCAAAGAGAAAAATGTTCCTTATCAAATTCCACTATAGGTCCCCGACCACACTAAGTTAGCATATATAACGCATATAGGGAGAAAATCAGTTCCAAATATCCCATATATTAAATTATTCTAAATTAGCTTTTTCTATTAATTTTTACATGGTTTGCGATTCGACCCAAAATCACGTATTGAAATTCATTTTTGAGGAAAGTTGTCAAGGAGAAAAATGTTCCCCATCAAATTCCACTATGGGTTCCCGAACAAACTAAGTCTGCATATCTAACACATATATGAAAAAAAAATCGATTGCAGTATATCCACATACTATATTATTTTAAAATAAGAATACATTTATGAATTTAACATTTTAAGGGGGCTGGCATTTGTCTCAATTTGTTTTCTTTTTTTAATTTTTAAGGAATACTGTTTATGAAATTTTATATTATTTTATTTTTATTTCATTTTAAATTTAAACAAATTTGGCATAAAACTCTCAAAATAAACTTCAAATTTTGTAAAAATACATCAATATTCTATTTTACCTCTTCTTTTAATTACCATCCAAAAATAACACATTTCGTTGTTGTTGTTGCTATATCGAGCGATTTATTTTGTAATAGCCTCCACACACCCACACTCCTTTTTGACACAATCACAATTTCACTTTGTTTTAATCTTTAATAACAAATATTAAATGCTATTGATGGCAGTAAATCGTTGCATGACATACATTTCCAATTTCAATATCACTCTATCGAAACACACACACATACACTCCCCGCACATCCTATCCCCCGTTACACCAAAACAAAAAAAAACAAAAAAATTCCCACCAATGGCTGGCTGAAAGGTTGAACGTTGGTCAATTTGTGTGTCTGGAGTTGAAGAGGTTGGAGTTGTGATAGTGTTTGGAAAAAGTTACGCACAAATTAAATTTTCTCCTACCTCCCCCCCCCCCCCTCTCACCCACCTCAGTCTACTTTTGCTGTTATCCTTGATCAATAACAATGCAATCCTTTCCATTAGCTCCAAAAAAAAACAGAAAAACACAAAATTGAAGCTCACCCAATTCGCCATTCATTGGAACCGGACAATCACATAAATATTCATATTTACTTGAAGCACACATTTTTGTAAAACCGCCAATACACACATGTTTACATATTTATGTCAGATGATTTTTGATTGATGACTTTTTTTCTGTGGGGAGGGGGTGGGGGGACGTTATCTTAATGTCTGATATAAATACATATATCTGTGGAGGGTGGTCTCTTAAATAATGTTTTTGGGGGAAAAACATTTTCGAATATAACGAAAATATTGTAATTTTTCTTGGACTCAATCGTGATCGTGTCGTGGATTTTTATAAAAATATTTTCTTTAAATTTCAACAGTCGTGCATTTTTATAAAAATATTTTTATTAAATTTCAACAGTCGTGGATTTTTATAAAAATATTTTGATCAAATTTCAACAGTCATGGATTTTTATAAAAATATTTTTTCTAATATCCGACCTGGATTTTTATAAAAATATTTTTCGCGAATATCCGTTGTGGATTTTTACAAAAAAGTTTTTCTTCGTGGATTTTTATAAAAATATTTTCTCGAATATCCTCGTGGATTTTTATAAAAATATTTTCTCGAATATCCTCGTGGATTTTTATAAAAATATTTTCTCGAATATCCTCGTGGATTTTTATAAAAATATTTTCTCGAATATCCTCGTAGATTTTTATAAAAATATTTTCCTCGAATATAAACATACGTGGAATTTTATAAAAATATTTTTTTTTTTCAAATTTCATCTGTCGTGAATTTTTATAAAAATTATTTCCTCAAATGTCTTCGTCGTGGATTTTTACAAAAATTATTTCCTCAAATTTCCACAGTCGTGAATTTTTATAAAAATATTTTCCTCAAATTTCAACAGTCGTAAAATTTTTATAAAAATATTTTTCTCAAATTTCAGCAGTCGTAGATTTTTACAAAAAATATTTTCCTCAGTTTTTAAATGTCGTGAATTTTTACCAAAATATTGTGGATTTTTACAAATAAATATTTTCCTCAAATTTCAACAGTCGTGGATTTTTACCAAAAATATTTTCCTCAAATTATAAAAGTCTTGGATTTTTATAAAAAAAAAATGTTCTCAAATTTCAACAGTCGTGGATTTTAATAAAAATATTTTTCTTAACTTTCAACAGCCGTGGATTTTTATAAAAAATATTTTTCTTAACTTTCAACAGTCGTGGATTTTTATAAAAATATTTTTCTTAACTTTCAACAGTCGTGGGTTTTTATAAAAATATTTTTCTTAACTTTCAACAGTCGTGGATTTTTATAAAAATATTTTTCTCAACTTTCAACAGTCGTGGATTTTTATAAAAATATTTTTCTTAACTTTCAACAGTCGTGGATTTTTATAAAAATATTTTTCTTAACTTTCAACAGTCGTGGATTTTTATAAAATATTTTTCTTAACTTTCAACAGCCGTGGATTTTTATAAAAATATTTTTCTTAACTTTCAACAGTCGTGGATTTTTATAAAAATATTTTTCTTAACTTTCAACTCAATAAATCCCCCACTGTACTTCATTCTTGGGGATCGTTGTCAAAGAAAAAAATATTCCTCATCAAATTCCACTATGGTTCCCCGACCACACTAAGTTAGCATACATAACGCATATTGGAGGAAATCAGTTCCAAATATCCGATATACTAAATTATTTTAACATAATTTATCCTGATAAATTATATAAGGTTTTCGATTTGGTTCAAAATCTCCCATTATACTTCATTTTTGTGGGATATTGTTAAGGAGAAATTTGTTCCTTATCAAATTCCACCATGGGTCACAAACCAAACTATGTCGCTATATATGACATATATAGGGAAAAAATCGGTTCCAAAATGGCCATATACTTTATTATTTTAGCAAAAATTTTCATGATTAATTTTATAAGGGTTACGCTTTGACCCAAAATCTCCCATTGAACATTTTTTTGGGGGAAAGTTGTGAAAGAAAAAAATGTTCCTCATCAAATTCCACCATGGGTCGCCAACCAAACTAAGTCGACATATATAAAGTATATAGGAAAAAAATCAGTTCCAAATATCCCATATACTAAATTATTTTAATGTAATTTATCCTAATAAATTATATAAGGTTTTCGTTTTGGCTCAAAATCTCCCATTGTACTTCATTTTTGTGGGACACTGTTAAGGAGAAAAATGTTCCTTATCAAATTCCACCATGGGTGCCCAACCAAACCAAGACCACATATATAACGCATATAGGGAAAAATCAGTCCCAAATATCCATATACTAAATAATTTTAAAATAATTTTTCCTAATAAATTTAAAATGGTACTAGATTTAACCCGAAATCTCCCACTGTGCTTCATTTTTGAGGAAAGTTGTCAAAGAGAAAAATATTCCCTATCAAATTTCACTATAGGTCCCCGACCAAACTAAGTCTACATATATAATGCATATAGGGAAAAATCAGTTCCAAATATCCCATATACTAAATAATTTTAAAATAGTTTTTCCTAATAAATTTAAAAAGGTTCTCGGTTTGACTCAAAATCTCCCATTGTACTTCATTTTTGTGGTATACTGTTAAGGAGAAAAATGTTCCTCATCAAATTTCACTATGGATCCCCAACCAAACCAAGTCTGCATATATAAGGTATATAGGGAAGAAATCGGTTCCAAAATGGCCATATACTTTATTATTTTAGTACAATTTTTCGTGATTAATTTTATAAGGTTTTAAGTTTGGCTCAAAATCTCCCATTGAAACAACTTTTTGGGAAAAGTTGTCAAAGAGAAAAATGTTCCTCATCAAATTCCACTCTGGGCCTCCAACCGAACTAAGTCTACATATATAACGTATATAAGGAAAAATCCGTTCCAAATATCCCATATACTAAATAATTTTAAAATAGTTTTTCCTAATAAATTTAAAAAGGTTCTCGATTTGACTCAAAATCTCCCAGTGTGCTTCACTTTTGACGAAAGTTGTCAAAGGAAAAAATGTTGCTCATTTAATTCCACTATAGGTCCCCGACCACACTAAGTTTCCATATCAAAGACATATATGAAAAAAAAATCGATTGCAGAATAACATTTATGAATTTAACATTTTAAAAATCCATCCCATCATTTCCTCTCTCTCTCTCACCCCCACTCTCATTGACCAATAATTAATCCTTTATCCTTTTTTGGTTTTTCATCACACGAAATACTTGATTACATATGTCCAAGTATGTGTGTAGGTGTCATCGTGTGTGTGTGCCCTGTTTGTAATATTTTAATTGTGCTAAGATAAAATCTACAATAAAAGCGTCAATATTTGTGATGGCTAGGAGGGGGAGGCGCTTAAACATTGAGAACTTTTTTTTGGACATTCATCTACGATTTTTTTTGTGTTTGACAAACATCAACATTGAAATTTATGCCTTTAATTTATGAATAGCAATATTTCAATAAAATATTTATTTATAATATTTTTTGTTTTCTATTTTCTTTGCAGGTATGTAAAGTGGAAACGAATATTAAGAGAGATATTTGAATGAAAAAAATTAAACGGAGTGAGTTGTGTTGGAATATAATTTTTTAAAAAAATATTTGAGGGTGGGAATTAATTAATTTATTTTATTTTATTTTTCTTTTTTTTTTGAAAATTTTAAAATTCTGATTTTAAAAAAAGAAATTGAAAAAACTAAAAAAAAAAATTGGAAAAAAATTAAAGAAAATTCTGATAATAAATAAAAAAATATTTAAAATTCATTTTAGCAAAATAATTATATTCTGATAAACTTCCACTGCTCAAAAGGAAATTTTGAAAAAAATTAAAAAAAAAAATAAAAAAAATTCGGAAAATTAATTTTAAAAAAATGTTAAAAAATAATTTTAGCCAAATACTTATACTTTGATTATCTTCCTTTGCTTTAAAGGAAATTGTTGAAAAAAATGAAAAAAAAAAAAAAAAAAATTGAAAAAAAAAATTTAAAAAAAAAATTATTTAAATTAAATTATTTAAAATCATTCTAGTAAAATAATTATTCTTTGATAATCTTCATTTGCTCAAAAGGAAATGGTCATGGTAGCTTCCAACCAGACACCAAAAGAAAAAAACATTAGCTTTATTCCCTACCCTTTCCCTACCCTTTCCCTTTTTTCGAGTTTCCATTTCTGTTTCGACTCAAGTCCCACGAATTATTGTTGTTTACAACTACATTGTGGAGTAATCAAAACAAACCGAAAGACCTTTATGGCAAGGGAAGGAGAGTAGTTAGCCCCCTTTCCCTGTCTTGTGGTTGGCATTGCATTCATTGTTTCATTCCGAGAACAAAAAATTTTGTTTTCGGATGCCTTCTTCCATTGAGACAAGTGAAAAGACACACGCCATGGTGCCAGACACCATGTGACACCGTGGAGTAAGAGATTTTAAGCTGTTCCTCTCGTTGAGACAAAACAAACCGTCACAAACTCACTCACTCACATACACACACAATCGTATTCGAATTGTTTTGTTAACAAACAAACAACAAATCCGTGGCCATTTTTCCCTTCTTCTTCTTCTCTTTCTCTGCCAGAAATGGGAACAGGAAAACCACGTTAGGAGACAAAATAGCCAGAGTAGGTTTGTAATTGTTTGGAAACTGAAACTCATTAAACAATGGTCTTCCTTAGTTTTCCAGTTCGAATTAACCCACTGGGGGTGAGAAATGAAAAGGAAATAAAAAAATGTAATGCATACTTTTAGGCTCATTTAAGATAAAATGTTCTCAGAGTCAAGTTCTCAGAGTCGTGGATTTTTTTAAAAATAATTTTCGAAACTTCCAGAATTATCAACAGCTAAGGAATTTTTTTAAAATATTTTTTAGAATTTAAAAAAGTCGTGGAATTATTTAAAAAACAATTAACAATTATTTATAAAAACAACAATAAAAGGATAAATTAATAATAATTAATTGAAATTAATAATTTTGCAACAACAAAATACTACGGTATCCCAAACAAACAAGCCAACACTGTTCTATTATTTAAAAACAATTTTTAAAACCATCAACAGTTGTGGAAGTTTTAAACAATATTTTTCTGAATTTTCAGTAGCCATGGATATATTTTGAAATAGTTGCGGAATTTTTCAAAAATATTTTTTAGAATCTTGAACGGAAGTGAAATTATTTAAAAATACTTTTTTAGAACCTTCAACTGTTGCGGAATTATTTCAAAATGTTTTGTCAGAATTTTCAATGCTCTTGAAATAATTTAAAAATATTTTTTTAAACCTTCGAAAGTTGTGGAGTTTTTTAGAAATATATTTTAGGATTTTCCGTAGTCGTGAAATTATTAAAAAATATTTTAAAGAATTTTCAGAAGTCAAAATATTCAAACAACATTTTTAAATTTTTTTCAATAAATGCGGAACTTTTAAAGATTTCTTTCAGAATTTTCAATGATCGTGTAATTATTTAACATATTTTTTTTAGAATTTACCGTCGACGTAATTATTTTTAATTTTTTTTTTCAACAAATGCTGATTTTTTTAAAAATAATTTTTAAAACTTTCAACTGTTCCGGAATTATTTAAAAATATTTTTCAGGATTTTTAATGGTCTTGAAATCATTTAATTTGTTTTTAATCTTTTAACAGCTGTGGATTTTTTTAAAAATATTTTTTATATCTTTTAACAGCTGTGGATTCTTTTAAAAATACTTTTTTTTGAATTTTCAGTCGTCGTAATTATTTTTAAAAATATTTTTCAAAAAAATGCAGATTTTCTTATTTTATATTCTTTAGAATTTTCAGTAGTCGTGAGATTATTTAAAAATATGACCTAAAATAACCGAAGATAATTTTTTTTTCAGAATTTTCAGTAGTCGTGAAATTATTTAAAAATAATTTTCAAAATTTTCAATTGTCGTAAAATTATTTAATTTTGTTTTAAATATTAGTTTTTTTTTTTTTTTTTTTTGACAAATGCCGAATTTTTTAAAAATATTTCTTAGAATTTTCAAAAATTCTGCGATTATTTAAAATGCAAAATTTATTAAAAATATTTTTTGGAATTTTAAGTAGTCGTGGAATTATTTAAAAATATTTTTTTTTAAATTTTCAACAGCCCTGAAAATCTATAAAAATATTTGCCAAAACTCCCAACAATCGTAAAATTATTTAAACATATTTTTCGAAACCTTTCAATAGTTGTGGAATTTTTTAAAAATATTCTTCAGAATTTTCAATGGTCCTAGAATTATTTAAAAATACTTTTTAGAATATTAGTCTTCAAAATTATTTTTAATTTTTTTTCAACAAACGCCGATTTTTTAGAATTTTCAATAGTCTTGGAATTGTTTAAAATGCGGAATTTTTTAAAAATATTTTTCAGAATTTTAAGTGGTTGTGGAATTATTTAAAAATATATTTTTTTAAATTTTCAACAGCCGTGAAGACTCAAGACTCCCAACAATCGTGAAATTACTTAAACAAATTTTCTAAGACTTACAATGGAGTGGAGTTTTTTAAAAATATTTTTCAGAATTTTCAATGGTCATGGAATTATCTAAAAATACTTTTTAGAATATCAGTCGTCGAAATTATTATTTCAAAAATTTCAATAGTCCTGGAATTATTAAAAATGCCAAATTTATTAAAAATATTTTCCAGAATTTTCAACAGTCTTTTAATTATTTTAAAATATTTTTTTAAAACTTTAAACAGCCGTGAAATTTTATAAAAATATTTTTCAGAGACTCCCAACAATTGAGAAATTACTCAAAAATGTTTTTCTAAGCATTACAATAGTCGTGGAATTTTTTAAAAGTATTTTTCGGAATTTTCAACGGTAGTGGAATTATTTAAAAATGTTTTTCGGAATTTTAATCGTCGAAATTATTTTTAGAATTTTCAATAGTCCTGTAATTATTACAAATTGACTGATTGTCTTTCTGTCTGTTGCAAAAACAATTTTTCGACCATGGGTATCGTATGATTGACGTCAGTAGGTATACGCAACATATGCCCAGATCCCCCAAAGGGTTATAATCACCAAACTCTTCTAAAAAAGACCCATCACAGTAAGTCACAAAACTAACCACATTTAAAACCGGAAAAGCAGACACTTCATGTTCTCCTTTCACAAATATGAGCATGCACATCCTTACGTGTATACACACACATATATATGTTCGTACACATGTCTCTATGTGCTCGATGTCCTTGCCTGCATACTTTCGCTGCAAAACCAAAAAGGCAACAACAATAATTTGTTGACCAATCCAAAAGACTGCAAAAAATATTTCTATGCGTTGCAACTCCTAAAAGGCTGCAATGGAAAAAAATAGATATACAAAATTTGCACCGTTAAAATCGTGTTCTCTACACAATGGCCATCCCGGGAACCATACACAACAATGACTGATTGTCTGTCTGTTGGTTCGGAAAACCACAGCAATGTTTGTCAGCTCTCTGCTCCTCAGCTATGGCAGCCAAGAGTAGGCGACAAACACTTAACTTAAAAAGTCCTGGACAAAGTGTTGATATAAGAGTTCACAGGATACTTGTAAAACCAAACCCCACCCTGCGATATGTTTTCCTACATACATATGTACACACATATGTAAGTATGGATAGCTTGTTGCATGACACTTGAATTTATGTGGCAAGTATTGCAGGTGAATGGGATACCTTTCCCCTGTCCTTGCCATGGGAAGTCCTTCCCCCCATACCACCAAATTTTGTGTGTGTGTTTATTTGTTCTGTGATTGATGTGTCATTGTGCTGCTTTCATAAGAATCAAGTAAAAGAAATTTCGCTAGCTTGTAGCTTGTCATTCCAGCTGGAGAAGAAAGCCCAACCATTTGGTTTGTAAATATTTTGTTACAAAAAAAAAATCAAACGATGTCAAATCGAATTATAAACAAACAAGAAACGATTTGTAAGACGTCTTTTATATTCGAAAATAAATTTGGGAATTATATGTTTTTTTTCGGTGGCCTAAAAATAGGCAACATTTTTCTTTGCTTTTCAGCAATATGTTTCCTCAATAAAAAAATCGAAAAATTCGAAACTAGTTTTTAAAAAGGTTGTCAATAATATTTTTTATAAAAAGCTCACATTTTTGGCCACTCAGGTACTCAAAAACATTCTAAGTTCTTCACCTAAAATTTCATTTAAAAATTTGAGAATATATTTTTGGAAAAATTTAAAAATATATTTTTTTATTTTTTAATGTTAATTTTATTTTAAATGATAAAATGATTAAATGACGGATTTTCCTGAACGTTTTACTTTTTTTTTTGGAAAATTTTAAAATTTTGGAATCTTTTTATTTTTTTTTTTTTAATATTTTAAAAATATGAAAATCATTCTTAATATATGTCTTACAAAAAAAAAAAAAAAAGAAAGTGCTTCACCAAAAAATTTAAAAGTATTTTACTTTTTATTTGAATATTATCATTTTAAAAATTTAAAAATATTTCTTTTTAAATTTTTTATTGGGGTGTTTAATTTTTTAATGTAACCATATCATTACAGCTAAATTAAATGTAAATTAATTACGAATTTTGTAGAATCTTTTCCTTTTTTTGAAATTTTAGAGTTTTCGGAACCAATATTTTTTGAACTATTTAAAATAATGAATCCATTCTTAATATTTGTTTTTTTAAATACACTTTTCAACAATCTATATTTTAAAGAATTTTTTAAAATATTATTATTTTAAAAACGTCAAAATAATTTTTCTAACATTTTTTTAATTTAAGGGTTTAATTTTTTCAATGTTAACCATATCCTTGCTGTTAAATTAAATTTAAATTAGAATTTTTTATTTTACTTTTTTTTTTAATTTAAAAATTTCAAATCTAATCGGTTTTTTTTTTAAACATTTTAAAAATTTTGAAACCATTTTTAATATTTAAAAAAAATATTATAACACTTTTCAGCAATATAGGTCCATATAAAATCTTTTACAACATCAACCGTTTTTTTTGTTCTTTTTTTCTAAAATATTTATTAAAAAAAATTGTCATTAAAAAATTGTATAAAAAATTAAAATTCAAGACAGCAGTGTTGTGCTGCTGAAAAAAAGCTCTAACTGCTTTCCAAAAAAATGTTTTTCAAATACTTGTTTTCAGCAAAGTGTGTTCTGTATTTTTTTTTGAAAAAAAAAAAATATTCTAAATTTATGTTAAACGAAAAATAAAATCAATAATATTTCTTAAACAAAATTCAAAATTTTGGAAGTTTATGCCCTTAAAATAAAACTTCGAAAAATTACAGGTGACTTTTCCTGAAAAGTGTCCTTAAAAATCCTGTTTTTCAGCAAATTGTATCCTTGACAAAAAATTTTTAAAAAATAAATGCCTGATCCTTGAAAAACCAGAAAAAAAAATAAAAAATCCTAAATAAATAAATAATTCAAATTTTTGGCGCTTTAATAAAAATTCAATAAAATTATAGGTGGCTCTTCCTGAAAAGTGTCCTTAAAAAATCCCGGGTTTACAATAAATTGTATCCTTGATAAAAAATTTTTAAAAAATAAATATCTGATTCTTGAAAAACCAAAAAAAAAAATAAAAATAAAAAATCGTAAATAAATTTCTTTAAAAAGTCCGCGTTTTTGTTTCTCAAAATAAATCAAAAAAAAAATTCTTCCCAGTAAAAAAATTTAGAAAATCTTGATTGTCCCCCCGGGGTAAATAGAAATTTGAAAAATTACTGGTGACTCTTCCTGAAAAGTGTCCTTAAAAATCACGGGTTTTCAGCAAATTGTATTCTTGATAAAAAAAATTTTAAAAAATAAATATCTGATCCTTGAAAACCCAAAAAAAAAAAAAAAATAAAAATCGTAAATTACATTTTTTAAAAAGTCTACGTTTTTGTTTCTCAAAAATAAATCGAAAAAAATTTCTGCCTCAGAAAAAAATTGAGAAAATCTTGATTGTCTCCACTACAAAATATTGTGAGACAAATCCTGAATTTCTAAAATAATTTAATAAAAGGTCAGTAAAATATATATTTTTTAAGTCTACGTTTTCACCTAAAAAAGTTCCTTAAAAAATCCATGTCTTATAAATCCATATAAATTGGCCACTAATTGCATAGCTAAATTGACAATGATTAAAATTTAAAAAAAAAAAAAATATTTTTTTTTCAATTTTTGCATTGAAAAAAAATTTTAAAGTATATCCTAACTTTTTATAGAATTGAAAATAAAAAAAATATTTACGATAAAAACGCCTTAAAGTATATCTCCATTTTTTAAAGAATTAAAAAAATAATAAAAAAAATAATTTACGATAAAAAAAACGCCTCGAAGATAGACTATAAATTTCCTACCAAAAAATTCCCAGATAAGCTAGAACGTATGAGTAACGACAACAGTTATACGGACCATAGACTAACATGGTGATTATAGTTTTTAATGAGTAAATCCAGCCACAAATTCTGACATAACCCGGCAAGGAGTTAAATTTTTGCATTGAAAAAAAATCTTAAAGTATATCCTAATTTTTTTAAAGAATTGAAAATATAAAAATAATTTACGATAAAAACGCCTTAAAGTATATCCTCATTTTTTTTAAAGAATTGAAAATAAAAAAAATAATTTGCGATAAAAAAACGCCTTGAAGATAGACTATAAATTTCTAGAGAAAAAATTCCCAGGCAATCTAGAGCGTATGAGTAACGACAACAGTTATACGGACCATAGGCTACATGGTGATTATAGTTTTTAATGAGTAAATCCACATAAATTCGCCCCAAATTCTAGACTTAACCTGGCAAGGACTTACATTTTTGACAAATTCACTCCTCTACGAAAATAAAAAATAGAGGCTATTTTTTAACATTTTTGTTTTGAAAAAAAATCTTCAACGAAATTAAAAAATAAAAAATGTTTGGCAAATTCATTTTTGAACGAAATTAAAAAATTGAGGCTATTCTTTAAAATTTTTGTTTTGAAAAAAAAAACTTCAACGAAATTAAAAAATGAAAAATGTTTGACAAATTCATTCTTTAACGAAATTAAAAAATAGAGGCTATTTTTTATAAAATTTTTGTTTTGAAAAAAAAATCTTCAACGAAATTAAAAAATAGGGGCTATTTTTAGAAAATTTTTATTTTTGAAAAAAATTATCAAAATCTGTTTTTTTAATTTATTTTCTTACTTTGTATCGAATTGAAAAAAAAGCCATTTCTAATTAAACTGTAAAAGAAGATAGACAATTAATTTCCGCTCTAAGAAACCCGTAGCGTATAAGTAACGACAGCACTCATACGACGTGATTATTGATTTTAATAAGTAAAGCCATGTAAAATTACCACATTGCCCAGACCAAACATGGCAAGGACAAGAAGAGGAGTTTCGTTTTCCATACGTGTGCGTGTGTCTTTGCCTTTGAACCGGAAAGCGAGCTACTTAGAATGTCGCGCTGAAACTATTGCCACAAGTTTTTGATTTGTGAGCATGTGAATGTGTCTGTGTCGTCTTTTTTTGACATTCTATGGGTCCCAGTGCTTGTGTTAATATCCTGTAACTCCAAAACAACAACAGTTACAACAATTCCACAATGTTATGCGTTGCAAATATTTGCCGACAAGCCAAACAATCATTTCGCTGTAAGCAAAGTTCTGCCACAAATAGATAGATAGCTGACGAGCGATAATGTTCCCCATTTTTCGAAATTGTCGCCATCGTCCTAGCCATGTAAGTTGTCGTCGTCTTCCATGCGGATTGCATGATAGTCGGTATTTATAGTCATGGTTACACAAACAAAACTTATTACAGGAATTTTTAGCGTGTCGTCCAAGTTTTTTTCTTCGCTTGGTTTTTTTTGTGGTTGACATGAGCATAGTCATCAGAGACGTAATGACGAATTAAACAAATTTATTTATATGCCTATAAATGCTAACGGTTTAATTTGAATTATTAGAAGCGTTTGTTTTAATGCCAGTATTGCCCCAAGACCGGGGGGAAGGAGCCATTGAACCAAGCGACTGCAAGACAAAAGTTTTGCCAAAAGAGTTGTTGATATTTCCAGAAGTAGCTACTTGATATTGAAGGGAGGGAGGGAGGTTGGGGGGAACGGTAGCTAAAGACATTTTCGCCAGCTTTATGGTAATTTTTATGGCATGTCCTTGTCAGTTAGAAATCGAACATATGTTATAATTCTAAATAATTTTTTTCGGTTTGTTTTTTTTTTTTTTTTTTCTTTTTTGTCATATAATAAATCCCTTTAAGCATGCCGACATTCAGGGTAACAATAGAAATTTATTTGTTGAAAATCAATGCCAGTGTTATTATTGTTGGTGCCGGGACTAAATTCTAGGGGAAGGACATAACAAACTGTTGAATGGCCAAAGTAATATTTGATTTGTTTAGAAACAAAATTGATTTATTCATTAATTTAATTTTAGGCAACTCGAATCGGCGGAGCGAACGTATGGGGATTTTGTGGATAGGGAAATGATAGTGTGTTTTATAGTTTCATTAAAAAAATTGTTAGGTCTGGAATTGATGGCATATTAACATTGATTTAATTATCAAAATTAATAGTCGCATTATTAGACTATGGGTCGTATAAGTGTTGTCGTTACTCATACGCTCTGGGTTACCTGGTGAAATATTTATTTGTAGACTATACTCAGGCCTTTTTGGTAGTTTGATAAAAAAATGTCTTATTTTCATTTAAAAAAATGACATGCATCTCCAAAAAAATGAGGAATATTTTTTTATGCAAAAATTGGCAAAACCAACTTTACCTTTCCTTTATTTTTTTTTTTTTATTTATTTATTTATTTATTTATTTATTTATTTATTTATTTTTTTTTTTGAAGTATGAATTTTTCAAGAAGATTTTAGCCTATGTCAGGCTGGGTCTGGATTTTCGTATTTTTACTAATAAAAATCAAGAAATACATTATTATTATACGCTATAGACCAATTTGTGTTGCCTATCTCCTTGGCTTTTTTATAGATTCGTAAAAATGCCATCTTTTCAATATATACAAAAAACAATCTAATTTTCAAAAAAAAAAAAAAAAAAAAAAAGGATTTTTAAGATTTTTTTTAATGCACAATTTAAATTTAAAAAAAAGCGTAGCCCAGGTTGGGTCTGGAATTTAAGGCCAATATCTCATTAAAATCACGAATTAAATTATTAGACCATGGGTCGTATGAGTGTTGTCGTTACTTATACGCTATAGCCCAATTAGACCGAAAATGTGTTGCCTATCTCCTAGGCATTTTTTTATAATTTCCTTAAAAATGTCATATTTCCAATCTATACAAAATTCAATCAAAATTTTTTAATTTTTTTCAATGCAAAAATTAAATTTCGTGGAAGTGTGGATATGCAAAAAAAAAAAACGAAGCGCATGCCAGGTTGGCTGTGGAATATCCAATATCTCATTAAAATCAATAATCACATTATTAAACAATGGGTCGTATAAATGTTGTCATTACTTCGCTATAGCCAAATTTGACCGAAAATGTGTTGCCTATCTCCCAGGCATTTTTTTAGATTCGTTAAAAATTACATATTTTCAATCCTAAAAAAGGATTTTAAAGAATTTTTTCAATTCAAAAATTAAATTTCCTATCAAAAAAAAAAAAACGAAGTCCATGTCAGGTTGGCTGTGGAATATCCAATATCTCATTAAAATCAATAATTAAATTATTAGACCATGGGTCATATGAGTGTTGTCGTTACTTATACGCTATAGCCAAATTTTATCGAAAATATGTTGCCTATCTTCTAGGGATTTATTTTATAATTTCGTAAATAATTCATATTTTTAATCTATGCAAAATTTCAGCGAAGGTATTCACCGTTTTTTTTTTTTTTTTTTTAATTTCCTATTTGAAGTTCGTAATGGGATCTTCAACCTATGATGGGAAATTTTCTGTGTAGGTCCACGTTTTCGTATGGCCCCCATATAACTTCCCGATTTTCGTATTTTTATAATTTTAGCGAAAGTAGTTACGGATTTTATTTTCAAATTTTCTATTTGAAGTTTGCAATGGGAACTTCAACCTATGATGGAAAATTTTCTATGCAGGTCCACGTCGTCGTACGGCCCCTCATATAACAATACCTTCCGATATTCGATATTTTGATGATTTCAGCGACTTTTATAATTAAATTTTTTATTTGAAGTTCGTAATGGATACTTCAACCCATGACAGAAAATTGTCTATGCAGGTCCATGTCGTCTTATAGCCTCCATATAAAGGTACCTCCCGATATTCGGTATTTTGATAATTGTAGCCGAATTTCTCCATGGAATTGTCTGAAAAATCCACACAAGGGGTTCCTTTTGAGGACTTTATCCCCCTATGCCCACGTCTTTGTATAAATCCAAATATAACGGTTTTCATTTGAACGGTATTTTACGACGGATTTTTTTAATTTAATTTTTCAGTTTCTTCCCAAAGGTGGAGGGTATAAAATTTCGTCCTGGCGGAACTTAGCTTCTTTTTAATTTAATTTAATTGTTCTTTTTAATAGATTCGTTAAAAATGTCTATCCCAAAAATAATTTTTAGAAATTTTTTTCAATGCAAAAATTTGGCAAAATCTCCTTCAATTTCCTTCCTTTAATTATTTCATTTTTTTTTTTTTTTTTTTTTGAAAAATGGATTTGTCGAGGGAATTATATTTCTTTTCATGTTAAGTCTGGAATTTGGGGCCAATTTAAATACGTTTCCTCCCTCTAATCATCTTTCGGGTTATGAGGCAATGGGTCGTATACGTGTTGTCGTTACTTATACGCTGTGGGTTATTTGGTTAGTTCTTTGAAAAAAGCAACGTCTGCTAAAAAAATATTTTTTATAAAAATAATATTAAAAACAAATACTAAAACAGTCCACGTTCATTTTATTTTTTTTTTATTATCCGCGACAATGAAAAAAAAATAAAAAAAAAATATTTTATAAAATTATTATATTCTATTTTTTTTTTTTTTTTCAATTAAATCGTATTTTTTTTAAATGTTTCCTAAAAACAAACACAATTTCCTTAAAATTCATAGAAATTGTTGAAAAATAAATAAAACAATTTTTTAATTTATTCTTCTAATTTCTTTCAATTATTCACACTGCATTCTTCTGCCATCAATATTTATTGGTGTCAACATGCAATTGTTTTAAATTGACAAAGTGTTGGATTTTCTTTCGGCTTTTTTTTTTTTTTTTTTTTTTTGTTCTCCTCCACAATATTCATCTCAATATCCAGCTAGATTTCAATTGTTATATATATATTTTTGTTATTTACAAATAGTTATATTTTCAACCTTGGCATCCATATGTCTCGCCTTCAATTGACACTTAACTGGAGAATCACGATTTATTATTTTTTATTATTATTTGCACAGCTTGGCGTATGACATCTATTAATTGATGTAACACAAAACACTTGAGAGGCAAGGAAAAAATAAAAAATATATACATTTTTTCTTATTTATTTTTTTTTTTAAAGTATTGAGAGTTTTCCAAGCCGTGAATAAAAAATATATATATTTTTTTACCTAATTTTTGAAAATATTTTCAAGATATTTTCTCAATAATAATTTCAAACCCAATATTTTTTTCCAAGCCGTGAATAAAAAAAAATATATCCTTTTACCTAATTTTTCAAAATATTTCCTCAATAATATTTTCAAATCCAAGAAGAGCTCTTTCAGCCATAATTTTGGAAAAATATTTTCAAACCATACCTGTGCTCTTTTATTAAAAAAATTCAAGAATATTTTAAGATCTATACAGAGCTATTTAAAGAAGATTCTCAAACCCATTCAGTATCTCAAAATTAAAATTTTTTCAGATAATATTTCAAATCTATCCAGAGCTCTACAAATTTTTATTAAAAATAAATTTTTGAATATTTATTTATTAAAAATAAATATTGAGCGTATAAATGATGACAATACTCATACAACCCATTGTCCAATGTGAAATTTTAAGAATTATGACTTATTTTTTAATTATCTTTAAAATTTCTCAAGAAATTATAATCTGCAACTATCATGAAATGATTTTGGAATATTTATTTTAAATTTAAAAAAATATATATATTTGTTTTGTACAACTTGGCGTATAATTGATGACAGTACTCATACCACCCATTGTCCATTTTGAAATTTTGAAAATTTTTATTTATTGTTTTTTTTTTTTTTTCAAATTATTTTTAATATCTCTCAGCAAATTATAATCTGTATCTTTAGATTTTTTGGCGGTTGTATTGTCTTTACAACACTTTCCATAATTTTCATTCAAAATAAATTCTTTCATCCTTCCTTCCTCGCTCTCTCTCACTAGTTCTCAACCGCATTTCCTCCCACAAAACATTATCTCCTACCAATCCCTAATGAGATTTATCGCAAAATTGATTATCGAAAAGCACTTAATGGCATTGTGTGCTCATCGTCAAAGTGTTTAGCTTAAGAGAAAAGTCTGTCTAAGCATAGAAATTCTGGTAGGTGGTTAAAATCAATAAAAGGAAAAATAAAAGACATAGAACAAAAAATGTTTAAAAAATGTCGTACTTGATTCTAAGGGGTTTTTTGGGAACATTCATAACATTTTTATTGAAGTCTATAAATTTATATAATTTCTAGCATGTCTTGCCTTTACAATTCCTTTTGTTTCATGAAAATCCGTTAATAAATAAAAAAGTTATGGGTTACTTTGTAAAATCAGTAAATAATTAATATAAATCATACGCACTGGATGACCACAAAGAAAAAATTAAATAACTGGCGAATTAAGTGGCCTAGAATCTCGATTGTTTTTCGACATCATAACTGGGATTCAGGAGCGTAATACAGAATTTTATTGAAGGCTTATGATATTTTTTGAACCTAATATTTTAAAAGTAAAAAAATTGTTTTCTGAAAACTTTTTAGTTTCCAGGATTTTAAAAATTTATATTTTTTATTTTTTTCTGTGACTTATGTGATACATGTCTTTTCTTCGGATTTCCGTTTATTTTATAAAAATCCATTGAAAAACAAAAAAGTTATGGACAATTTTGTAATAGTATCCAATAATTAATATAAAGCATACGCACTGGATGGCCGAAAAGAAAAAATTATATAACTGGCGAATAAAGTGGCGTAGAATCTCGATTGCTTTTTTTTGACATCATAACTGGGTTTCAGGAGCATAATACAGAATTTTATTTAGGGGTGATGATACTTTTTCAAACTCAATATTTTAAAATTAAAAAAAAAAAAAAAACAAAATTATTTTCTAAAAACTTTGTCAATTTCCCGAATTTTAAAAATTTATATTTTTAAATTTATCAACCACTTATGTGAGACATGTCTTCTCTTCCAATTTCCGTTTGGTTTATAAAAATCCATTAAAAAACAAAAAAGTTATGGGCAATTTTGTAATACTATCCAATAATTAATATAAATCATACGCACTGAAGTACCACAAAGAAAAAATTACGTAACTGGCGAATTAAGTGGCCTAGATTATTTTTCAACATGTTCACTGGGATTCAGGAGCATAATGCAGAATTTTATTGAAGGCTTTTGACATTTTTTAGTCAATATTTTAAAAGTTAAAAAACAAAATTATTTTCTAAAATCTTTCTCAATTTCAAGAATTTTCAAAATTTGTATTTTTTAAATTTATCAACCTTTTTTGTGAGACATTTCTCCTCTTACAATTTCCGTTTGTTTTATGAAAATCCATTAAAAAACAAAAAAGTTATGTACAATTTTGTAATATTATCCAATAATTAATATAAATCATACGCACTGTATGACCACAAAGAAAAAATTATATAACTGGCGAATAAAGTGGCCTAGAACTTCGATTGTTTTTTAACATGATAACTGGGATCCAGGGGCATATTACAGAATTTTATTGAAGACTTATGATTTTTTTTTTCAAACCTAATATTTCAAAAGTTTAAATATATATATTTTCTAAAAACTTTATTAAATTCTATAATTTTGAAAATTTATATTTTTTAAATTTATCAATTATTTACGGGATATATGTCTTTTCTTCCGATTTTCGTTTGTTTTATATAAATCCATTAAAATCCACAAAAGTTATGGGCCATTTTGTAACAGTATCTAATAATTGATATAAATCATACGCACTGGAGTACCACAAAGAAAAAATTACGTAACTGGCGAATTAAGTGGCCTAGAACTTCGATTGTTTTTCCACATGATAACTAGGATTCAGGAACATAATTGAGAATTTTCTGTTGTGGTATTTGAAGGTAGCTAAATCGAAAATTTAAAAGAATCATAAAATACACATTTTTAAAAAAATTTTTAAATACTCAATTCCTTAGAAAAAATGTTCCCTAAAACCAAATTTCTTCTCTAGAAAAATTTTTAAGGCTCTTCCATAAGGAAGAGAATGTGATTTTTTTTAATTAAATAATTTACATTTTTGTCGGAGGGGGTAATTTTTTAAAAAATATAATTTTTAAAACCTCCTATGAAGGGCTTGACTTTCCAAGCAAAATTTTTCAAGGCCCTTTTTAAAGGACTGAATTTTTTATAAAACATTTTCAAATTCCTTCAATTTAGGTGCTGAATTTCCGAGAATCTATTGAAATTGTGAAATTACATTTAGACAAACTTTTGTAGCTTTTCTCGGATTGCCAAAAACTTCTCAGTGCGTTGTTCCAAAAAAAATCTGAGCCCATATTTTGAAGAAATTATTTTTCTATAAAAAATATTTCAGGCTCTTTTTTGGAAGGAATATTCTACAGAAATTTTTCTGAAAGCCTTTCTCGGATTGCCAACAGATACTCAGGGCATTCTTCCAAAAAAAATTTTCAGCCCATATTTTGAAAAATTAATTTTTCAATAAAAAATATTTCGGATTGCCAACAGATACTCAGGGCATTCTTCCAAAAAAAATTTTCAGCCCATATTTTGAAAAATTAATTTTTCAATAAAAAAATATTTCAGGCTCTTTTTGGGAAGTCTCTGTTGAAAATTTTGTTTTTGGGAGTATTTTACAGAAAATTTTATGAAATCCTTTCCTTTGGGCCTTGAATTTTCTAAAGCAGATTTATAAGAACGTGTCAAGAATGACTGATTTTTATAAAAAAAAAACTTTTTTAGATGAAATTTCGAATCCCCTTTTTAGAGGCAAAAATTTTTGGAACTTCACGAGTCGTCAGAATTTCCTGTAAAAAAATGTTTCCTATAATCTTTACGGAAAGAAATCAGCACTCTTAAAGGAGACTTTCTAATGCCCTCAAAAATACTTCGCTTTAAAATTTTTTAAACCCCTAATGTTAGGCAATAATTTCCTCCCTTTGTTTTTTTTTTACAATTTTTCCCATGTCTAGATAATTTCCTTTTCATTTCCAGTGTCTTGGTGCCGTTTCAATTAGTAATTGATTTCCACATAAGCAACACATGTGCATCAATTTATATTCTTCTTTACTCTCCCGCCTTAAAGTATGCCTCACTTTGTAGTTGAACTATTATTTTTCACTCTCCC
>NW_026712172.1:18152410-18231138 GCF_030504385.1 Musca domestica
TTTGATTTTTTTTTTGGTTTCAAGACTGTGTGAGGCTTTTTGCACTGCTCTTTTCCGATAATTATCGATTACTTTTATCGAACTCCAAATTATCGATATTATCGAAAATCAGTTTTAACCAATTTGAATTTCTTTTTAGCCTTAAGACTGTGTGAGGCTTTTTGCAATGTTCTTTTCCAATAATTATCGATTACTTGTATCGAATTCCAATTTATCGAAAAAAAATTATAGAAAAATTAATTTTGGCCAACTTGATTATTTTTTTGGCCTTAAGACTATGTGAAACTTTTTGCAATGCTCTTTTCCGATAATTATCGATTACTTTTATCGAATTCCAAATTTATCAATATTTATCGAAAAATAAGTTTTGACCAATTTCAATTTTTTTTGGCCATAAGACTATGTCAGTTTTTGACAATACTCTTTTCCGATAAATATCGATCATTTTTTTATCGAATTCCAATTTATCGAAAAAAATCTCTGGAACAAAATTAATTAAGAAGACTCTAAAGTATTTAATTTATATGATTTTCAATTTCGATTTATTAATTTTATCGATATTTATCGAAAACGATACGTTAAAATTGTTTAAATATTTTCCTCAAAAAAAATTCTTTGTCCGATCTAAACAGATAGATTCACATTTGTATATCAGGGATGGGAAGTTTAAATTTACGATTTTGTAATCTTCTTGAAATGTATACCCCTTAAAATTGTTTTTCAGATTTTAGACATAGATATCGGGAGTTTGTTTATCGATTTATGACTTTTTAGGGTCTCATTTTCAAATTTACGATTTTTTAATCTTTTTGAAATGTATGCCACTTAAAATTGATTTCTAGATTTTGGACATCCATATCTGTAGTTTTTTTTTTATCGATTTATGATTTTTTAGGGTTTAATTTTTCGATTCCAAATTTTATTGAAATTCTCCTGTCTGTGTGCCACCTCAATGTGTTGTGTTGAATTTCCCATTTGTATTTCCCATACAATTTGCCTGGCCCCCTAGGTTGTGATCCCCACCACCTGATATTTGTTAAAAAAATCGCTTTGCATTTTTTTAAAATCAAGAATTCTTTGCATTTAACTCAGTATTTTTGAAAAAGATGTTTTTTAAAAAAATTGTAACTAAATACGTTTATTTTTAAAACCCCTACCTGCAAAACAAACCAAAAAACAAACACTACCACAACACTCAACAAAATTCGGATGTGACCGACCACAACTTCAAAATTTATTTTTTTGAAAAAAAAAAATGTGTGTCAAACTCAACTTAAAAACCCGCTTCCCCCATGAATCAAAAGACTATAAGCCATTGAGGAAAATCAAAACCATACCATTGACACCCGATACCGCACCGATTGCATTGCCACCAGCACCTGGCTCTCTGGCAGCGCCATCTGGTTTTAATACCCACAACGGCGGCGCCTGTCTGCCCAGTGATTTTAAGTGTGTCTCGCATCCGCACACCTGCGTTGCCAAACACATGGTCTGCGATGGCATACACGATTGTACCGATCATTCGGATGAATTCAATTGCACCCGAACTGAGGCGCCACCAAGTGGCAGGCCACAAACTATAACGCTGGAAGAAACACAACCGTCAGTATCCGATGCCGGAGTTGTACGCAACAAAAGGAAATTCCCTTTGCCGAGGCAAAGCCGCAGATCATCACCACCGCCCCGCAACCGATCAAGCCCCAACCACCCGCCGACATGATGTCTTCCATGTGAAAACCCCTCAAATTCGGTTGGTCTTAATTTTCTTTTTACAACAACAATTTTATTTGTTTACACTTATGTTATTTGTGGAAAAAAGTAAAACCAAAAAAAAAAAATATTACTCAATTTAGCTGTTGGAAACCAAAAAACGAACACCACACACCCAATGTATTTTCTTGTTATCGATAACAATTTAATTACCTTTTTTGTTGTACCTATTTAGTTAAACAGCAAAAAATGAAAAGTAGGTTTGGAAATGCATTTATCACAAAATTATGGTAGCTAAACACAACTTGATGACACTTGGCCAAAACCATATGAAAAAATGGCCAACAGTGTGGCCAACCACAAACCACCAGCGGAAAGCCATTTAGAGTGCAAGAAAAAAATAGCAAAAACAAAAGCTCACCAAAACCAATTAAATTTGACACCTTTAGAGAATGCATTTGTTGACACTTCTGCAAGCAAACATGATGGCAACACCCATTAGAAATGGCACAAGAATTGATAACACACACAAACACCCAAAAAAAATAGAACACTGAGGCACAGGTTATGTTTTAGAGGAGAGGGAGAGAGAGAGAGAGAGAATATCATAATAACCACTCTCCCTTTCTGCTTAGGACTTGAAGGAATGCATATTTTTCTAAACAAAAAATAGGATTTGAAATGTTTAGGAATATTATTTTTTTTCTAAACCCCATAATTCAAAATATTTTCATTTAAAATTCACCACTCACCATTCTGTGACAATACTCTTTCACCAACCCACATTGCTTTTGTTTTTGTAGACACTAACAACTCATTTTTTTGTTTGTTTGCATGCTATTTTAATAATAAAAAAATAATAATAAAAAACTAACAATTACAAATAAATTTAAAAAAATAAATTTTTAAAAAATTATTTTAGAAAAAAATTCAAAAACCAAAATTTTGTAAATAAACCCCTGTTTTAAGTAATAGAATTTTTAACAAGGAGACATTAATATTAATTTACAAAAAAAAAAATATTTGAAAATTAAAAACTATTTAAAAAAAATAAAAAATATTTTAAAATAAAAAATTAAAAAAAAAATATTTAAAATAAAAAATTAAAAAAAATATTTAAAAAAATATTTAAAAAAAATATTTAAATAAAATATTTAAAAAAATATTTAAAAAAATATTTAAAAAAATATTTAAAAAAAAATTATAAGAAATCAAAATCCATTTGGGTAACATCAATATTTCGGTAACTTCGAGTTATCGAAAATTATCGATAAACGATAATTAAAAATCCTTTCCCACAGGAAAGTTAATAAAAGATTTACAAACAAATTAAAACATTCGATTTCCATAATAGTCCAGATCTATAGTTATTTATCGAAAATTATCGATAAATTATTTATTGAAAATTATCGATATTTTAATTATTGAAAAATTTTGATAAATTAATGTTTAAAACTTTTCAATAAAATATTAAAAAAAAAAATCAAAATCCATTTCGGTAACTTCAATATAATTCAAAAATATTCAATATTTAAATATTTTAATAAAAAAAAAATAATTTAATAAAAAAAATCAAAATCCATTTCGGTAAATTCAATATTATTCAAAAATATTTCATATTTAAGCATAAAAAAATTCAGATTGGCACACAAAGTGCTTTAAAATCGCCATTTTAAGGAGTAATTACATTTCGATAACTCTCGATAACACAATGGATTACGAAAATTTGTGATTTTTTCGCCTTATTATTCCCGGGAAATAATAATTTATAATAAGAAGCCCTCCGAAATGAAAAAATTCATTAATGCGATAGTTGTGCTTTTCGATAACTTTCGATAAACGCATTATTTTGGCAAAATTTAGCTAATTTTATCATATTTATTCCAGGGGAGTCATAATTTTACTGCTTTTAAGAAAGCTCAGACCTTTGGATACACAATTTTTCCCCCATTCATTAATTTTTACATTTCGATAACTATCGATAAAATCAATATTTTTGGGGAAATACATGTAAATTTTTCACATTTATTGCAGAGGAAGCAATAAAGAAGCCTTTCAAAACGGAAATTTTTACTTATGCCATAGTTGTGCATTTCGATAACTTTCGATAAATGCATTATTTTAGCCAAATTCAGCTAATTTTATCATAATTAATCCAGGGGAACAATAATTTTACTGCTTTTAAGAAAGCTCAGACCTTTGGATACACAATTTTCCCCCATTCATTAATTTTTACATTTCGATAACTATCGATAAAATCAATATTTTTGGGGAAATACATGTAAATTTTTCACATTTATTGCAGAGGAAGCAATAAAGAAGCCTTTCAAAACGGAAATTTTTACTTATGCCATAGTTGTGCATTTCGATAACTTTCGATAAATGCATTATTTCAGTAAAATTTAACTAATTTTATCATAATTATTTCAGGGGAGTCATAATTTTACTGCTTTGAAGAAAGCTCAGACCTTTTGGATACATAATTTTCCCCCATTCAATGGTTTTTACATTTCGATAACTATCGATAAACTCGATATTTTTCGAAATTTGTTTACATTTTATACGGGTAAAGAAAATGCAACCTTCCGAAACAGAAATTTTCAATTATGCGATAATTGTGCATTTCGATAACTTTCGATAAATGCATTATTTCGGCAAAATGTAGCTAATTTTGACATATTTATTCCAGGGGAACAATAATTTTACTGCCTTGAAGAAAACACAGGCCTTTGGATACACAATTTTCCCTATTCATTGATTTTTACATTTCGATAACTATCGATAAAGTCAATTTTTTGAGAAAAAATATATGTAAATTGTTTACATTTATTGTAGGGAATGAAAATATAACCTTCCGAAACGAAAATTTTCACTAATGTAATATTTGTGCATTTCGATAACATTCGATAAATGCATTATTTTAGCAAAATTCAGCTAATTTTATCATAAAAATGCCAGGGAAGCAATAAGTTTGCTGCTTTGAAGAAAACTCAGGCCTTTGGATAGATAATTTCTCCCGTTCATTAATTTTTACATTTCGATAACTATCGATAAAGTCAATTTTTTTGAGAAAAAAATGTATGTAAATTGTCAATATTTTTGGGAAAATATATAAAAATTGTTTACATTTATTGTAGGGAACGAAAAATTAACCTTCCGAAACGAAAACTTTCACATATGCGGTAGTTGTGCATTTCGATAACTTTCGATAAATGCATTATTTCGGCAAAATTTTCCTAATTTTATTATATTTATTCCAGGGAAACAATAATTCTGTTGCCTTTAAGAAAACAGAGACACTTGAAATGGAAATATACATTTCCCTAAAATTTCCATAGAAACGGCATTTATCGAAAGTTATCGAACGACATTTTCCCTTATTATGCTTGATTTTTTCATGAAATATTCTTCAAAATCATGCATATTTATTATATATCTGCACGATATTTTGTTTCCATTGCAATTTATTGCTCTCAATCATTTATCGAAACTTATCGATAACGTTTTTCTCATGTTTTCTCTTCATGTGTATTGAGACATTTCTTAGAAATTAAATGCAATATCTTAAATTCTGTTCAATATTCCACAATTTAAATATTATTTTGCCATTATTTTGATATTTATCGAAAGTTATCGAAAGAGATTTTGATTATTTGCATCATTTTTCAAGGGATTTTTTAAAGATTCCATATATATTTATTAGTTTTGAGCATAAAATTCAATTTAAGTTGTAATTTTAGTGAATTTTTCTACCAGTTATCGAAATTTATCGAAAGCGTTTTTCTTCTGTTTTCTCTATGATTATCAGATATTAAATATAGTTCCATAAATTTAGCTCAAAATTCCACAAGTTGAATATTAATTTGCCATAATATTTACATTTATCGAAAGTTATCGAAAAAAAATTTTTTTTTTGATATTTTTGTGTAATTTTTCCAAAGAATGATTTTGGAACGTTTCTACGATTTGAAATTGAGTCTCATAATTTATATTGTAATTTATTGCATTTTATCAGTTATCGAAATTTATCGAATGTCGTTTCTCCTGATTTCTGTTTATTTTTAGGGTGTTTAGCCCAGAAAATCGATGTAAATCTATAAATTAAGCTCCATTTAAGTATTATTGTCTCCTTGTTAAATAGTTATTTTCCAAAATTTGAAACTTATCGACATTATCGATTATTAGTTTTTAAAGGTGTTGGTTAATATTCTTTAGAAAAAAAATGTCCAAATAATTATTTGTATTTAGAACGTATTATTTGTGTTATTTTAAATCCCAATTTGAAATTAGTTACAAAAATTATCGATCATTTGTTTGTTTGTCGTCTTATCGATCTTATCGAAATTATTGCTTTATCAAAACAAAAAAATTGCTAACATAATTTATGTTTATTTCTATGTATTTTTCACATTCTCTTTCGTACCAAAAACCAAAAACAAAAAATCGAAAACCAAACCATGGCTAAAAATCTCGCACCACAAAATTCTGTCGAAATTCTTCACCCTGAACGTCTGTCTATGTGCTCTCATCTGTCTCTGTGTAATGCTGAAATTTCATCCAAATATTTAAAAACCAAAAAAATATATATTTTTCGAAACAAACAAAAAAAAAACAAAATCGTGTGATCATCGTTCATCATCAACCACCAAAAATCAAATGCCACGAAACATGTTGCTGTATCCGAAATCGTCAAAAAAAAAACAAAAAACCAAAATCCAATTCCGGCGTCTGAAATTGTCCTAACACCCAACATTTCGTTTGTTCCACTCAATTGGCCCGAATTTGTATTTTTGTTGTGATTTTTAACTGCGTTGTAACCTGAAAATTCAAAATCCAAAACTACACACACATATCCACATGCACCACCACTACCAACCAACCAACAAATCTCACAATCCACCCTACATACTTCTCTCCACACCGAAAAAAAAATCAAAAAACAAAAACATTCAAACAACTCAATAATTGGCTCTACAAAATCAAACATGATTATCAAAATCAAACCAAAAAACAGCTGGTGTAAGACCCATGCCCCAGCCCTATTATCCTCCTGCCCCACTTCCGCACTATTCCACGACAACACCACGTCATCGTGATTTAAGTTTGAAATTGGATCAGCAACATTCGAATTTGCGCGTTGGCGAATCGACCGAGGTGGAGTGCTATTCGTCCGATAACAGCTATACCGATGTCGTTTGGGAACGGGCCGATGGCAAACCACTGCCACTACACATTAAGGTGAGTTGGAAACGAATTGAAAATTTCGATAACCGATAACAAGTTATCGGAATTTATCGATAAACGATAACTAAAAATCTTCGGCACAGGAAAGTTGATAAAAGATTTACAAACAAATTGAAAAATTCAATTTCCATAATAGTCCAGATTTATAGGTATTTATCGAAAATTATCGATAATTATTTATTGGAAATTTTCGATAAATTAATATTTAAAAATTTTCAACAATAATTCGAAATTTTGTATATATTAATTTACTTAGAATAAAAAATACAAAATTTCGATAACATTAAATATCGGAAAAAATATGTAACGAAAGTAATCGAAACTGACGATAAATAAATATTAAAAAACATTTGACTAATATTAAAAATAATGTAGGTAGATAAAAAAAATATTTCGATAACATGAAATATCGAAAAAAAATATTTATCGAAATTTATCGATAATTATTTAACAAAAATTTCCGATAAATTAATATTTACATTTTTTAAATTTTCAATGATTTACCTAGAATCAAAATATACATCATTTCGATAACATTAAATATCGACAAAAATATTTTTCGAAAATAATTGAAATAGGAATGTATCGATAAACAATCGAATTTTATCGAAAATTATTTTTTCTAAAATTATCGATAATCATTTATTGAAAATTTCGATAAATTAACGTTTAACATTTTTCAATAAAAATTAGAAATTTTATATATTTTAATTAACCTAGAATCAAAAAATACAAAATTTCGATAACATTAAATAATCGAAAAGTATGTAACGAAAATAATCGAAACTAACGATAAATAAAAATTAAAAAACGTTCGACTAATATTATAAAATAATGTAGGTAGATAGAAAAAAAGAAAACATTTCGATAACATTAAATATCGACAAAATATATTTATCGAAATTTATCGATAATTATTTAACAAAATTTTTCGATAAATTAATATTTTAATTTTTATTTTTTATACAACATTTCGATAACATTAAATTTTAATTATTTATCGAAATTTATCGATAATAAAATTCGATAAATTAATTAATTAATTATTTAAATTAATATTTAAAATTTTTCAATTTTTAATGATTTACTTAGAATCAAAATATACAACATTTCGATAACATTAAATATCGACAAAAAATATTTATCAAAAATAACCGAAATGATCTTCACTAAGGTTATAGGAATGTATCGATAAACAATAACTTTTCACAGAAAACATAAAAAAATGCCAATAAAAAACCTTAGAAACTTAATTTCGATGACATTAAATATCTACAAATGTTTATCGATAATTATTTATCGCCAAAATAATATTTAAATATTTTCGATAAAAATTGACAAAGCATTGTCAATAATTATTAAATTACCTTTATCGATAATTACTATTTATCGAAAAATATCGATATTTTCATTATTAAAAATTTTCGATAAATTAATATTTTACATTAACAAACAATTTTCATTTAAAAGCTTTAGAAACTTAATTACGATAACATTAAAATTTTTTTTCGATAATTATTTATCGATAAAATATTATTTAAATATTTTCGACAAAAATTAAAAGCATTGCCAATATAATATCATGTGAATGGTAATTTAGCCAAATTGGTAGATTACCATTATCCATAATTAGTTATCGAAAATTATCGATATTTTTATTATTAAAAATTTTCGATAAATTAATATTTAACATTTTTCACTAAAAATTCGACATTTTATATATTTTGATTTACCTGGAATCAAAAAATAGAAAATTTCGATAACATTAAATATTGACAGGAAGATATTTATCGAAAATAATCGATATGATTTTCATAGGAATTTATCGGCAGAAAACACTGACAAACTAAAAGCTTTAGAAACTTAATTTCGATAACATTAAACATATAGTGTATGGATAGTCATATCGATATTTTATCGATAACACTGATTTATCGCAATTTACGATTAAACTTGATTTTTTCAGGAAAATTAAAGATGTGATTCGCAAACTTCGAATAAAATGAAAATTTAAATTTATCGATTTTACAAAATTTGAAATGTTCCAATTATGTAATCGATAACACTGATTTATCGAAATCCACTATAAACAAATAAATCTTTTTAATTAAATTTTTCGTTTAAAATAATATTTCCTTATTTAAAAAATCGTATGTTGAGCTGCTTTTGTATAAAATATTATCGATAACATGAATTTATCGAAATCGATTACGGATAAGTTTTATTCATTTTCCAATTTTGTAAATATTTTAAAGGTTGTAAATTTTTAAATGGTTAATTTTTCAATAAATCAATTTTTCGATAACACTAATTATCGAATTATCGATAAAGATTTTAAGTATTTTTTTTCTTTTGTATATATTTCCAAGTATTTTTTACGCGACTTATGTCAAATTAAGTAACTTGAATTACGATAGCTTAAATAACATTTATGTTATCGATAACATGGATTTATCGAAATTCATATTTTTACAATTTCAAATTTTTCAATATTTCAAATATTAAAATTTAAAAGATTTTTAAACTTTTTAAAGGATGTAATACATTTTTTAGATTTTTAAAGTTTTGAATAAATCAATACTTCGATAACACTAATTTATCGATAGCGATTGTAAATAAAATTCAAATATATATTTCTTCAAGTGTTTTTTATCAAATGTTTTTGCAATAATAATATATAATAGTTATTGAAAATTTTTATTTTTTATCGATAACATGGATTTATCGAAATCGATTATTGAGGAAATTACAAAAAATAAATTATTTAATTGTTAAGAGTTTGAAAATGATTAAGTAGAATGAATTTCAAAAGGCACTGGATTTTCCAATTTTATCGATAACATGAATTTATCGAAATCGATTATTTTGGAATTGTTCTTTTTTTCCTTTTTTATTTTAAACATTTAAATCAAAAAATTTTACAGACTTGGAACAATTCAAATTCCTCATTTTATCGATAACACTAATTTATCGAAATCGATTATTAAGAAAAATTAAAAATTTTTAAATTATTTAAATAGTTAAATTCTAATGTTTTCAAAGATCTTTGAATTGATAAAAAATCGAAATCCGTAATTTTTCGATAAATTTTATTTATCGATAACCGATAATTTTTTTTATCGATAACCGATAAATTTATTATTTATTTTATCTTCTTTTCCCCTCCTTAGCAAATTGGCAATCGCCTGATCATCAACCATGTAACACCCGACGATGCCGGCAACTATCTGTGCAAATGCAAGACCGACGAGGGCGACCTCTACACCACCAGCTATGAATTGGCCATTGAAGCCAACACCCATGAATGGAAACATCCCAAAATCGAACATGCCGAGGTGGGTTCAGCTGTAAAACTGCACTGCGATGCCGAAGATGCTCACCTGTCGCCACACTACAGATGGTCCCGCCAATATGGCCAGATGCAAATGGGCACGGATATTTTGAGTGTAAGTGTTCTGAAAATTTTCTGGAAGATTTTTTTTTGAAAAATTAAATTCAATTTTGTTTTCCAGGACACCTTGAGTCTGCAAAATGTCCAGGCCAATGATGCCGGTACCTATGTGTGTACCGCCACCGCTCCCAATGGAGAATCTGTGGACTATCCCACCATCTTGGTTGTGACCGGTGCCATACCCCACTTCCATCAGGAACCCCTCAGCTATATGTCCTTCCCCACCCTCCGTGACTCCTATGTGAAATTCAATTTTGACATCACCTTCCGCCCCGAACAGGGTGATGGTCTGCTACTCTTCAACGGCCAGAAGCGTGGAAACGGTGACTATATCTCCTTGTCCCTGAATGACCAATATCCGGAATTCCGTTTCGATTTGGATGGCAAGACCATGATTGTGCGTGGCGAACAAGCCTTGGCCCTCAATGAGTGGCACACCATTAGGGTACATCGTTTCCGTCGCGATGGCTACATGCAGGTCGATGGTGAACATCCCATTGCCTTCCCCACCTTGTCCGCCTCCTCATCCTTGGATTTGGCTGAAGATTTGTATTTGGGTGGTGTGCCCAGCTGGGATATTCTACCCGAAGAGGCCATTGAACAGCAGGTTGGCTTTGCCGGTTGCATCAGCCGCCTGACCCTGCAGGACAGCATCATTGAGCTGATGAAAGAGGCTAAGATGAAGGAAGGCATTACCGCCTGCAAACCATGTGACTCGAATCCCTGCTCGAACAGCGGCATTTGCCTGGAGAGTCAAACGGAAATGGGTTACACCTGTGTTTGCCAACAGGGCTGGACTGGACGTCATTGTGCCGTTGAGGGTACCCAATGTACGCCCGGCATCTGTGGTACCGGACGTTGTGAAAACACCGAAACCGGCATGGAATGCCTGTGTCCCCTGAACAAGACCGGAGATCGTTGCCAGTACATTGAACACCTGAACGAGAATAGCTTGGCCTTCAAGAAGAACAGTTTCGCCGCCTATGGGTAAGCTATTGGGGCAATTCCGCTCTATTAGACACTAGACTTAATTTGTTTTCTTTTCAGTACCCCCCGGGCCTCCAAACTGAACATCAAATTCCAAGTTCGCCCCAATAGTCTAGAGGATGCCGTGCTCTTGTATGCCGCCGAATCTCGCCTGCCCAGCGGTGACTATGTCGCGGTCGTCTTGCGCAACAAACATGTCGAATTGATCATCAACACCGGAGCTCGTTTGAAACCGGTCGTGGTGAGATCCCTACATCCTTTGCCCGCCAATAAATGGACTGAAATTGAAATTGCCCGTCGCTTCGGTGAGGGTATTTTGCGTGTCGGCACCGATCCCGAACAGAAGGCCAAGGCTGCTGGAGCTGCCAGAACTCTGTACATCAAGACACCAATGTATGTTGGCGGTTTCGATCATGAAAAGATTACCCTGAATCGCGATGTGAATATTACCCAAGGATTTGATGGCTGTATATCGAATGTAAGTAGTCACGGTGGAGGGAAAAAGGGAGCGAAATTGAAATTGGGGAAATTTTGGCATTATTTTTGCCTTGCATTTTTAACAAAAACTTAACATTTTTTGAAAAGTGGGGAACATAAGGGGATTTTGAAAATCTCCCGGGCTAGTGGAATTTGTGGGAAAAATTAGGAAATATTATTCGGAATGTTAGAAAAAATAATTTTTTATTTTTCCACGTTTTTTGAAAAATGGGGAAAATGAGGGGATTTTTGAAAATCTCTCGGATTTTAGTGGATTTTGTGTGAAAAAATTAACAAATTTTATCCAGAATGTTAGAAAACACACACATTTTATTTTTTTCGTTTTTTTGAAAAGTGGGGAAAATGAGGGAATTTTTTAAAATCTCCCGGGCTAGGGGATTTTGTGGAAAAAATTAACCAATATTACCCAGAATGTTCGAAAAACACAATTTTTAAAAATCATTTTAATTTTTTGACAACTGGGGAAATTGAGGGAATTTTTGAAAATCTCTCGGGCTAGTGGATTTTGTAAAAAAAATTCAACAAATATATTATTAGAAAAAGAAAAAATTGAATGTTAGAAAAACATAATTTTTATAAACTATTTAAATTTTTTGAAAAGTGGGGAAAATGAGGGGATTTTTGAAAATCTTTCGGGCTAGTGGATTTTGTGGAAAAAATTAACAAATATTATCCAGAATGTTCGAAAAACACATTTTATACAAATTATTTTAATTTTTTGAAAAGTGGTGAAAATAAGGGGATTTTTGAAAATCTCCCGGACTTGTGGATTTAGTGCAAAAAATTAAGTAATATTTCCCAGAATGTTCGGAAATCACCTTTTTTATTTTTTTCGTTTTTTGAAAAGTGGAAAAAATGAGGGGATTTTTGCAAATCTCTCAGGCTAGTGGATTTTGTGGAAAAAATTAACAAATATTAACCAGAATGTTCGAAAAACACAATTTTTACAAATTATATCAATTTTTTGAAAAGTGGGGAAATGGAGGATATTCGAAAATCTCTCGGGCTAGTGGATTTTGTGGAAAAATAACAAATATTACACAGAATGTTCGAAAATCACAAATTTTTATATTATTTTGGTTTTTTGAAAAGTGGGGAAAATGAGGGGATTTTTAAAAAATTGATGATTTTTGAAAATCTATGGAAATTGTTCATATTTGCAAACCAGTATTTAAGTCAAAAATTTCTTTGAGGTAATTTTGCTAAAAATTGAGATTTTAGGAAGAGTGGGAAAACTGTGGGGATTTTTTGAAAATCTTAAGGGATAGGGAAATTTTTGAAAAAAAAAATTACAATTATTACTCAGATATTTCGACTTTTTTTAAAGTATCGTTTTTTGACAAGTGGGGAAAATGAGGGAATTTTTAAATTGATTTTGGAATTTAAGATTTTGTGAAAAATGACAGAATTATTACGCGGAAATTTCGAAAACAAACATTTTTTGCACTTAATTTTCATTTTATGACAAGTGGGAACATTTTTTGAAAAGTGGGGAAAATGAGGGGATTTTTAAAAATATCTCGGGCTAGTGGATTTTTTGCAAAGAATTAACAAATATGTTCAAAAAAAAAAAATTTACAAATTATTTGAATTTTTGACAAGTGGGGAAAATTAGGGGATTTTTAAAAATTTAATGATTTTTGAAAAATTAAATGTAAATATTTGCAAACAAGTATTTAAGTCAAAAATTACTTTGAGATAATTTTGCCACTAATTGAAATTTTAGGTAGAGTTTGTGGGGATTTTTGAAAATCTCACGGGATAGGGAAATTTTCGGGAAAATTATAATTATTTCTTAGATATTTAGACAACAATTTTTTTTTTTGAAAATATTATTTTTTGATAAGTGTGGAAAATGAGGGAATTTTTCAATTGATTTTGGAATTTAAGACTTTGAGATAAAATGACAATTAAATTAAAAAATTTGTAATATAATGACAATTTTTGCTGTGCGATATCGAAAGCAGATATTTTTCGCGATTAATTTTCATTTTTTGAAAAGTGGGGAAAATACGGTAGTTTTTAAAAATCTCTCGATATAAGAGATTTTATGATAATGTGTCAATTATTACTCAGAAACTTCCACAACAAACATATTTCCCCAATAATTTTCATATTTCCACAAAAGGATTAAAATTTAGGAATTTTTAAAAATCCAAGGGATTATTGAAGTTAAAGGGGAAATTGTTATTTTTTTGCAAATAAATCTTTTATTTTGAAATATTTTTTAATAATTTAAAATAAGCGGGGAGAATTGAGGGATATTTAAAAAAGTTTCAAAAATTTCTTCTTAGATTTCTAAAATTTCTTTACCGGAGAAAATTGAGGACATGTAAAAATTCGAGTTAATTTGGCTCAATATCTGATTCACACCACACCAGGAACATACTTTTTCTAAGAAAACGGCTGTTAATTTGTCAAAATTGCCTGATTTTTAAAAAGTGGGGAAAATGAGGAAATTCTTGAAAAAGTTTGGGAATTAGGGAAAATAGAGAAAAAAAAATTAATTAGCGATATATAATTAAGTTTAAAATCATTTACATTAATTATTTGACAATCCTTGCAAATTTCCACATTTTCCCCATCTGGGGAAATTTGGGAATTTTCTGAAAAATTACGAATTTCTAAAAAAAAAATATAAATATGACTAGCTAATGTATTCAGAAAAGCAATGAAATGAAATTTGTTTGTTTTCTTTATAAAAATTTTCGGATTTTCTAAAAGTGGGGAAAATAAGGGAATTTTTTTGAACAAATGCGATTTTTTTAAAAAATATATAAATCTGACTAGGTAATGTATTCAGAAATCCAATGAAATGAAATTAATAAAATTTTAGAACTTTCAAAAATTTCCCAAAAAAGGAAATTTGTAGATTTTTCGAAAAATGGAATTTTTTGAAAAAAAAATTGTAAAACCGACTAGTTAATGTAGCCAGAAAAGGGAGAAACAATATTTTGTTGAGAAATTTTGCCTTTTTTTGGGAAATATTAATTTTTTAAAAGTGCGGATAATGAGGGAATTTTGGAAAAAAAAAACTTGGAATTGTGAAAATTTAAGAAAAGTGCCATATTATCAAGAAATGCTATTACCTACTTTGATAAGAATTTATTTCTTCAATATTTTTCAGCAATGAGGGAATTTTAGAAAATCTTTGAAAATTGGGATTTATTGAAAAATGAATTATTCATATTATCCAGAAGTAATGATATTTACATTAGTTTGCGTTAATTTTGTTACAAAAAGGGAAATTTGTAGATTTTTCGAAAAATGGAATTTTTGAAAAAAAAAGTAAAACCCAACTGTTTAATGTAGTCAGAAACGGGGCAAACAATATTTTGTTGAGAAATGTGGGTTTTTTTGGAAATATTATGCGATTTCCTGAAAGTGGGGTTAATGAGGGAATTTTGGCAAAAATCTTGGAATTGTGGAAATTTTAGAAAATTATCATATTTTTAATTACAATTACATTGATTACAATTTATCTTTTCAGTAGTTCTCAGAAAGTTTGGGATTTTTTTTGGAAATGGGGAAAAAGAGGGAATTTTAGAAAAAAAAAAAAAAAAATCTTGGAATTATCAAATATTTTCCAAAGAGGTTCAGGTTGTAATGATATTGTGATTCATGCATTATTAGAAATTTCTTTTATTTTACACTCAGCCGAAATACCCAAAATGGGAAAATGGAAGTTTTTTTGGAAATGGGGAAAATGAGGGAATTTTAGAAAAAAAACTTGGAATTAGGGAATATTTTCCAAAGAGTTTCAGGTTATAATAGTATTGTGATGCATACATAATAGTGCAGATTTTTTTATCTCTCACCCACCCGAAATTTGAAAATGGGGAAAATGAGGGATTTTTAGAAAAAATTGGAAAATTGGAAATTGAAGTTCGGGTTATAATAATAATTACTTTATCTCTCACTCACCCGAAATATCCAAATTTTCCCCTTTAGGGGAAATTGGGGGATTTTTTTTAAAAAAAAAATGAAAAACCTAACAGTTTATCTAGTCAGAAAAGGGGAAACAATATTTTGTTGACAAATTTTGCATTTTTTGGAAATATTGTGCGATTTTCTGAAAGTGGGGATAATGAGGGAATTTTGGAAAAAATCTAGGAATTGTGGAAAATTAAGAAAAGTGCCATATTATCAAGGAATGCCGTTACCTACTTTGATTAGAGCTTATCTTTTCAGAAATTTTCGGATTTTTATGGAAAAAATGGGGAAAATGAGGGAATTAAAAAAAAAAGCTTGGAGTTGGGGAATATTTTCCAGAGAAGTTCAGATTATAATAATATTGTGATACATACATTATTTTGAAATTTGTTTTATTTTACACTCACCCGAAACATCCAAATTTTCCCCTTTTGGGGAAAATGGGGGCTTTTTTGGAAATGGGGAAAATGAGGGAATTTTAGAAAAAAATCTTGGAATTAGGGAATATTTTCCAAAAAGTTTTGGCTATAATTAAATTGTGATAGGTACATAATTTTGCAGTTTTTTTGTTTTATCTCTCACCCATCCGAATTTTTGAAATGGGGAAAATAAGGGAATTTTAGAAAAAAATTGGGGAATTTTTTACAAAGAGGTTTAGGCTATAATAATATTGTAATACATACATTATTTTGCAGTTTCTTTTATTTTATCTCTCACCCGAAATATCCAAATTTTCTGAATTTTTCCATTTTTTTTTTTTTTGAAAATTGATTTTCTTTTTTTTTTTGTATTTTTAATAAATTTAATTTTTTTTTTGTTTTTTTTTTGTAGCTCTTTGAGGGACAACGCCAATTGAATCTGATTGCCGATATCCAGGATGCTGCCAATATTCAAAACTGTGGTGAAATCAATGAAATCGAACAGAACGAAACCTTTGACCACGATGTCGAACAAAATGCCTGCTCCAGTGACCCGTGTGAAAATGGCGGGACCTGTGTTGTGGAAAACGACGAGGCTGTGTGTCTGTGTAACATAGGCTTTGCCGGCAAACATTGTGAAGATCGTGAGTTGGGAAAATTTTCAAAAAATTTGAGAATTTTTTTTAATTTTCTATTTTTTAGATATTTCCCTACAATTCGATGCCAATTTCCATGGCAATGGCTATTTGGAATTGAATCGTTCACAGTTCGATGAAAATGTTGAGCAAAAATTCTCCAGTGCTGCCATGGTATTCTCCACAACCGCTCCGGATGGTCTCTTGCTGTGGTGGGGCCAGCCCAAGGGCGAAGCCTATACCGGCCAAGATTTCATGGCCGTGGCCATTGTTGATGGCATTGCCGAATTTGCATTCCGTTTGAATGGTGAAGAGAAGGTCATTCGCAATCCCGACAAGCGTGTGGATGATGGTATACGCCATATTCTCTTGATTAAACGTACCGACAATACCGCCATCTTGGAGCTGGATCATATTCTGTATGCCGATGAGACCAAGGATACTGGTAAAGATACCATGAGCCTGCCAGGTCATGTGTTTATTGGTAAGTGGAAGTCGGAAGATTTCTTTGAGGAAAAAATAAACATTTTTTTATAATGTCCACAGGTGGCGCTCCCAATCTGGAATCATTTACTGGTGGCCGTTACAAACATCACTTCAACGGCTGTGTACGAGTTGTGGAAGGCGAAGCCAGCGGCATCATAGAAGTAGGCAAGGTAGCAATAAGCGGTAATAACGTCGACACCTGTCCAAAGTAAGTATGCTCTCCCGCTCTCTCATCTCTCTCTCTCTTTTTACTAAATTTTTGGTAAATTCTCTTTAATGCTGCCCTCTACCGGGAAAAAAATTAGAAACTGGATACCCTCTAGTCTAGTTGAAAATAGTTTAGTTTTAAAAACCGATTTCCATTTTGATCCAAATTTTTTCGATGATTTCGATCAGCCGCCACCCGTACACATAATTTATCCCCACCCACCGTTTTCGACAATTCCGACAAGTGGTTCCCCCCTGAATTCTTTGAATTTTTTACACAATTTTTATCAGCTGCATGCGTTGAGGCCTCCCCAACACATATCATGTTTGGGTTTGATTTCAACACTAATCTGCCGCCTTTTAGAATCCTTGCTACTGAGTAAAGGAGATTTTATTTTATTTTTAAAAATTTCCCTCAAAACATAGAGACGAGAAGGAAAAACTAGAAGTCCATTGGAAGTCAATTTTTTTCTTCGCCACATTTTAAGGTTACGAATGGCCGGGATGGCAACCCTTAATGTGTCTTCAAAAAGAATTTTTTTTGGAAAAAAATTTCCAATTGGGATATAGAATGATAATGGCAATCCTATAATCAATTCGAAAATATTGAATTTCGCAATTTCCCAATTAAACGGGGAAAATATGGAAATTTTTGAAAATAACGGAGAAAATATGGCAATTTAAAAAAAAAAAAAAACGGGGAAAATATGGAAAATTTTGAAAAAGTAAAACGGAAAAATTATTTCCCCATTCCATAATTATTTTAATTTTTCAATGCCAACCACTTTTAGGAATGTGGGGAAAATGAGGGAATTTTTGTAAAAATTGAGGAGACAATACATTTTATAAAAAATGTTAATTAATCTGACTAGGAAATGTTACAGCCATAGGCAAGACATACTGTCATATTGAAAAATTTCGGTTTTTGGAAAAATTTTCGAATTTTGTAGATGTGGGGAAAATGGGGGAATTTTTGGAAAATTTTCGGAATTTATGATAATATGGGAAAAATTGCACATTATCGAAAGATGCAGTTATTTACATTAGTTGGCATTATTTTTATCGATATTTCTCAAAATTTTTGTTGAAAATGGGGAAAATGAGGGGATGACAGAAAAAAAATATTTCCAATAAAACGTGGAAAATATGGTAATTTTTGAAAAAAAATTAAGAATTTCAGAGGAATTATTATAAGATTTGCTAATTTGATAACAGTCACAAATTTTGTAAATGTAGGGAAAAAGAGGGCATTTTTGCGAAATGGCGAAGGCCATCTATTGCCTAAAAAATTTGAATGAAACTGACTAGCAAATGTTAAAACCATAGGTAAGGTAGTATCTTATTGTAAATTTTCGGTTTTTGGAACAACTATCGAATTTTGTAAAAATGGGGAAAATGAGGGAATTTTTGGAAAATTTAGGAATTTATGATAACATGGGAAAAAGTTCATATTAACAATAGATGCAGTTATTTACATTAGTTTGCATTATTTTTTTCGATTATCTTCAGAATTTTTGTTGAAAATGGGGAAAATGAGGGGATGAGAGAAAAATCGGCTTCCCAAAAAAAAAAAAAAAAACGTGAAAAACATAGGACTCTTCGAAAAAAAAAAAAAAATGGAGAATAGATTCCCCTTTTCAGAGGAGTTTTTATCAGATTTTGTAATTTAATAACATTCCCAAATTTTGGAAATGTGGGGAAAAAGAGGGAATTTTTGCAAAAATGGCGGAGGCAATACATGATATAAAAAATTTGAATGAAACTGTCTAGCAAATGTTAAAACCATAGGCAAAGCAGTATATTATTAGAAAATTTCATTTTTTGGAATAACTTTCAATTTTTTTAAATGTGGGGTAAATGAGGGAATTTTTGGAAAAATGTCGGAATTTATGATAATATGGGAAAAATTGCATATTATCGAAAGATGCAGTTATTTACATGAGTTGGTATAACTTTTTTTAATATTTCTGAGAATTTTTATAGAAAATGGGGAAAATCCGTTTCCCAATAAAACGTGGAAAATATAGGAATTTTCGGGAAAAATAAATGACGAATTGATTCTCCTTTTCAGAAGAATTTTTATCAGATTAATTTAATGACTGTCACAAATTTTGCTTTTTTTTTAGAAAAACTTTGGAAATTTGTAAATGTGGGGAAAATGAGGGAATTTTTAAAAAATTTAGGAATTTCGGACAATATGGTTCATATTATCAAGGGCTGCAGTTATTTACGTTAGTTTGCATTATTTTTTCCGGTATTTCCCAGAATTTTTGTTGAAAACAGGGAAAATATAGGGGATTACAGAAAAAATCGGTTTCCCAATAAAAACGTGGAAAATTGGAATTTTCGAAAAAAAATGAAGAATTGATTCCCCTTTTCAAAGGAATTTTTATCAGATTTTGTAATTTAATAACATTCCCAAATTTTGTAAATGTAGGGAAAATGAGGGAATTTTTGCAAAAATTGGCTGAGACAATACATGATATAAAAAATTTGAATGAATCTGACTAGAAATGTTAAAACTATAGGCAAGACAGTATTTTATTGGAAAATATTGTTTTTTATTTGGAAAAATGATCGAATTTTTTGAAAAATGTAGGAATTTAGGACAATATGGAAAAAATTAAATATTATCAAGAGATGCAGTTATTTACTTTAGTTTGCATTATTTTTATCGATATTCCACAGAATTTTTGTTAAAAATGGGGAAAATGAGGGGATGACAAAATAAAATCTGTTTCCCAATAAAACGTGGAAAAATGGGAATTTTCGGGAGAAAGAAATGATGAATTTTTTCCCCTTTTCAGAGGAATTTATTAGGTTATGACGCAAATTTTCGGAATATGGGGAAAATGAGGGAATTTTTGAAAATTTTCAAAAATATCTCCAATTTATTAAAAATAATCCAAATACTATGCCAGCCTTCTCACCACCCTTGCAAAAAGTTCCTTATTTACAACACAATATTTCCATCTCTGGTGACAACAATTTCACAGAAAAAAAGGAATATGAGGGAATTTTAAAATTTTTCGGGGATCGTGGAAAATATGAGTGAATTTTTTAATAAAATAAGGAAAATTTGAAGCCTTAGCATGAGAACATTTAAAAACCTATTTCAAGAGTTTCAAAATATTTGCTTTAAAGAAAGTGGGGAAAGTAAGGGAATTTTCTAAATATTTCGAGGAAAAATACACAATTTAATAAAAATAATCCAAATACTATGCCAGCCTTCTCACAATGCAATATTTCCATCTCCGGTGCTATTCACTGAAAGGAGATTGAAATAATTACAATTCTCTCTCTCTCTCGCTTTGATTGCTGTCCGTTATCTCTGTTATGTTGTGTGGCTAATTAAGCGTTTTTTGTCCAAGTTTGCGTTTTTGCCTAGTATTTAAATAGACAAATGATTTTTACACATAAAAGTAGCAAAAATGGGAAAATAATAAACATTGTCATTCGCAACAACCTTAAAATTGTTGGCGGAATATCATTAAATTCTAAGAAAAAAAAAACTAAACTATCATATCCAGATATAAAAATATCATTGTAACACATAAAGCATTTGTATCATAAAAATCGCATCTAATATATATAGGAAAAATATAAAAGTATCTTATCATGGAACATATACTTATAATAGTTATGCAAACAAGAATAGCTAAGCTTTTAAAGAATATATTAAATATTGTTATTATTGAATGAGTAAGCTGTTATTTGTTTTTAAAATCAAAGAAAAAAATAGGATTTTTAAAAGTGATTTTAGGTATTTCTTTTAGGTCTTAACTAAAATTATTATTTTTTATGTATTTATATTTTTTTTTTTGCTTAAATAATTTAAAAAAAAAAATAAAAAATGCTATATTTTCTTAATAAAAATTAAAAATCAGGTTTTTTTTTTAAATTTTTATTTGAGTTATTAAAACTGATTTTAGGCATTTCCTTCAGATTTTTAATATATTTATCTTTTTTTTTGTTATTTATATATATTAAATAGTTTTTGTTAAGTTAAAAAATAATAAAAATACTTTTAAATTATATTTTAAATTATTTTTTTTTTATAAAATTTATTTTTTATTTTTATTTCTTTTGGGTCTTACCTAAAATTATTTTGTTTTTTTTTTTTTAAATATAAATATTGTTTTAAAAATAAAAAATCAGGATTGCTTAAAATTTAAATTTAAGTTCTTAAAACAGATTTTAGGCATATCTTTCAGATTTCTTATTAATTAATTTATTTATTTTTTGTTTTTTAATATTTTTGTTAAGTTATAAAAAATGTATATCTTTAATAAAAAAACTATTATTTTTTAAGATAATATGAGTTTTTAAACCTTTATCTTCTAATTTTATATTTTTTATATTTATATTTTATATATTTTTTATATTTATATATTTTATAGTATTTTTTTTTATTTTATAATTTTTTTCATTTTTATATTTTTTAAACTTATTGTTATTATAATCTTGTATTATTTTTATTGATAAACGAAAAGTATACTATTAATTATAAAAATAAAAAAATATTATTAAATAAACATATTATAAAGCGCTGTGAAATAAATCAATAATTGATATTATAGCATAATATTGTGTATTATACAAACTGTATGTGAAAAACTGCACCTGATTTTTTTCCAATTTTATAAATATGAAATTTTATTTTAAATATACATATATTTTAAATATTATTTATTTATTTTTAATAATTAATTATATTTCTTAATAATTAAAAACAACATTGATTTTTGTATTGAAACTTTTTCGTCATCTATCATTATTCCTTATTTTATTTTGTTATTATTATGTTTAAATATTTTTTTTTCAATTTTCCAAATGTTTTTTCATTTTTTATGGTTTTACAAAAAATATGACAAAGAAGAAAAAATAATGTTCTTCAATTTGGAGAATTTTTTGCGGTGTGGTGAATTTTGTGGCAAACTCACCACGCCTCTGAAACTTTTTGAAATGCCCAGAAATATAGTCATAAACAGATACAAATAAATATGATTGTTAAAAGAAGAAAAATTATCACTTAAAAATTTTCGATTATCAAACATTTTTACAAAAATATGGCAACCATTTAAGTTACAGATGAGTCTGACGCAAATTTCATGATATTTTTCGTCAAGAAAAATCAATTTTCTTCAATTTGGAGCATTTTTGGTGGTGTGGTGAATTTTCTTCAAAACTCACCACACCTCTCAAACTTTTGGAAATATTCAGAAAAACTCCTGTTATCATACTTAAATAAATTTCATTGATGTTGGAGGTTACATTTCCATTGAAACGCCACAAAAAATAATAATATTCCTTAAAAATAGCGAATAATCAGAGATTTTTTTACAAAAATATGGCAACCATTTACATTACGGTTGAGACTGGCATAAATTTCATGATTTTTTGCTAAGTAAAATCAATTTTCTGCAATTCGGAGCATTTTTTGGTGGTGTGGTGAATTTTCTTCCAAGTTCACCACACCTCTCAAACTTTGAGAAATACTCAGAAAAACAACTGCAATCATATTTAAATAAATTCCATTGTTGTTGAATAATCAGAGATTTTTTACAAAAATGTGGCAACCATTTACGTTACAGTTGAGTCTGACATAAATTTCATGATTTTTTGTTAAGCAAAATCAATTTTCTTCACTTTGGAGCATTTTTGGTGGTGTGGTGAATTTTGTATCAAACTCACCACACCTTTCAAACTTTTGGAAATACTCAGAAAAACACCTATAATCATATTTAAATAAACTCCATTGTTGTTGAAGGTCGAATTTCCATTAAAACGCCATAAAAAAGTTAATATTCCTTGAAAATATGACCAAGAACTTAAGTTACAGTTGCCGTCGACATAAATTTCATGATTTTTTGTCAAGCAAAATAAATTTCCTTCAATTTGGAGCATTTTTTTCGGTGTGGTGAATTTTGTGTCAAAACTCACCACACCTCCCAAACTTTTGGAAATACTCGTAAAAACAATTATAAACACATTTAAATAAATTTAGTGGTTATTGAAGCGTGAAATTCCATTTAAACGCCACAAAACATGATAATATTCCTTGAAAAATGCGAATAACCACAATTTTTTTTTTTTTTTTCAAAAATATATCCAAGAACTTAAGTTACAGTTGCCGTCAACATAAATTTCATGATTTTTTGTTAAGCAAAGTCAATTTTCTTCAATTTGGAGCAGTTTTTATGGTGTGGTGAATTTTCTTCCAAACTCACCACACCACTTTAACTTTTGGAAATACTCAGAAAAACACCTACAAACATATTTAAATAGATTTTAATATTGTTTAAGGTCGAATTCTTTTGTTATAAGTAAATGTTGAACTTTTTTTTTTAGAATCTTTAATTTTTTCACTTTTTTAATTTTATTTTAATAATTTTTTATTTTTTATTATTTTTTTTAGTGCGGATGAGGATGTTGATTTCGATGGTACCGAGCCCCCAGTCGTTTAATAGTTTTTTTAGTTAAAAAAAATTATTATTTAAAACATTTTTCTTAAAAAACCCCCCCAAACTTGGATTATACTGCACTTTTGCAACAACCACACAAAAAAAAAAAAAAACAAAAACCAAACTATGAAAAATCTAACTCAAAATCAAAATTTCAAAAAAAAAAAAAACAACACACTAATTTAGTTTCTTTTTTTACAAAATAAAAAATAAAAAACTAAATATTAAGCCAAAACTAACGTAATGAAAAACAAAAACAACAAGAAAATAATTTTTAAACAAACAACAAAAACGAATCCAGATGTGTCATATTTTTAAATTTAAGTGAGTGAAGATGACGACGAAGAAGAAGAAAAAAAGAATAACATATCGCGCCAAAACCTTACGACGAACGAACAAACCTAACTATGGATAATGCACAATAACAAAGAAAAATCAAAGAAAACTCCGAAACACGCTTAAGACAATGCAATTCCTGGAAAATTACAAAATTCGAGCATGCAACATATCCAGCTAACTATAAACAAATAGATAAATAAAATATTTTACCAAAAATATCTCCAAACAAAAACACTCTCTCAAAATGAATTCTCAACTTTTTTTCAAATTCTCTCATTACCCAATCTCTGCCTTTATTTTTATACTCAAAAAAAATAGAATTCCATTGAAATTTTCTCTTTGCTTAAATGTGTTCTTCTTTTTTATTATTATATAATAATTAAATATAATTTTTAATAAGCCATTAAAAAAAAAACGAAAATATCATAAACAAATACTAATTTAATTTTTTACCATTAACGATTTGTTTCTAATTACATATATATTTTTTGTAAATGTTAAATCACAAAAGAGAAACAAAAAATGGAAAGTAAAAAACAAAAATGGTATATAATAAATAATAAGAGAAGCATATACATATACATATAAAAATAAAACAACAAAATCCCAATACAATTGTAATAACACTAAATAATACTATTGTAAAAAGTTTGTTAAGTATACAAAAATAAAAGAAGCCAAATTATGAAAACAAAAATACTTAAAATTAGAACTGTTTTATTTATTTGAAAAATACAGGAGGTGATGGCAACACTGTTCGGGCTAAGAAAATAATGAATTACAGCGTTATCTAAAATTCGACATAGCGTAAACAATGTTTTGTACGTCCGTATTAGCCAAATATACCTGGCCCATGTCTTTTTTACTTTTTTTTTTTTTTTTGAAAAAAATTTCTTCAGAATATTAATAGCGACAATAATGACATGACATGTAGAAAAAAACATTTTAATATTGTTTTCTTACGTTAAATCAATGTAGCAATAATTTTGAACAATATACGCGTTGTGGTGAATTTTCATCAAAACTCACCACACCTCTAAAACCTCTGGAAATGCACGAAAAGATACTGAAAAACATAATTAAATAAATTGCAACGTTTTTTAAGGTCGGATTCCTTTCAAAACATTTAAAATTCTCCTTTTTTACAAATGGTAAACAAAGATTTTTACGAAAATATGGCAACCATTTACGTTATAGTTGTGCCAGACATAAATTTCACGATTTTTTTGAAAAGGAAAATTAATATCCTTCTATTTAGAGTATTTTTAGTGGTGTGGTGAATTTCCATCAAAACTCACCACACCTTTCAAACCTCTGGAAATGCAGGAAAAGTTACTCATAAACATAATTAAATAAATTGCAATGTTTTTTAGGGTACGATTCCTATCAAAAAGCTCAAAATATTTAAAATTTTCCTTATTTGGTAACGGTAAACGAAGTTTTTTTTTCACTTATTTAAGCCACAGTTGTACCAGCCATCAAATTTAAGGTTTTTTGCTAAGCAAAATGAATAACCATCAATTTAGAGCATTTTTAGTGGTGTGGTGAATTTTCTTCAAAACTCGCCACACATTTTAAACTTTTGGAAATGCACAAAAAGATACTCATAAACAGAATTAAGTAAATTACAATGTTTTTTTGAGGTCGACTTCCTGTCTAAAAGTGCAAAATATTGAAAATTTGCCTTATTTGCTAACGGTAAACAACAATTTTGAAAAAATATGGCAACCATTTACGTTACAGCTGTGCCAGACAAAAAAATTTATGAGTTTTTGAAAAGGAAAATGAAAATACTTCAATTTAGAGCATTTTTGGCGGTGTGGTGAATTATGTTTCAAACTCACCACACCTTTTAAACTTTTGAAAAGGCACGAAAAGTTACTCATAAACATTATTAAATAAATTGCAACGTTTTTTAAGGTCGAATTCCTATCAAAAGGCGCAAAATATTGAAAATTTGCATCATTTGCTAACGGTAAACAAAGATTTCTAGAAAAATATGGCAACCATTTATGTTACCGCTGTGCCAGACATAAATTTTATGATTTTTTGAAAAGGACAATAAATGTCCTTCAATTTAGAGCATTTTTGGTGGTGTGGTGAATTTCCATCAAAACTCACCACACCTTTTAAACTTTTGGAAAAGCAGGAAAAGTTACTCATAAACATAATTAAATAAATAGCAACGTTTTTTTTAAGGTCAGATTCCTATCTAAAAACGCAAATATTGAAAAATTGCCTCATTTGCTAACGGTAACCAGAAATTTTTACAGAAATATGGCAACCATTTACATTACAGTTGAGCCAGACATTAATTTTATGATTTTTTTAAAAAGGAAAATGAATATTCCTTAATTTAGAGCATTTTTGGCAGTGTGGTGAATTTCCATCAAAACTCACCACACCTTTCAAACCTCTGGAAATGCACAAAAAGATACTTATAAACAGAAATAAATCAATTGCAACGTTTTTTTAAGGTCGAATTCCTGTCTTAAAGCGCAAAAAGTTCAAAATTTTGCCTATTTGTACCGGTAAACAAAAATTTTGAAAATAAAATATGGCAACCATTTACGTTACACTTGTGTAGGATATAAATTTTATGATTTTTTGAAAAGGAAATTGAATATCCTTCAATTAAGAGCATTTTTTGTGGTGTGGTGAATTTCCATCAAAACTCACCACACCATTAAAACTTTTGGAAATTACACGAAAAATGCTTAAAAACATATTTAAATACATTTTATCATTGCTTAAGGTCGAATTCTATTCAAAACTCGGGCCTAAAACTCACCTCATGCGCCAAAGCTTCCACATCCATCGAAAAATGTTTAAAAACGTCTTTAGTAGGGCGGAAATATATATTTGGACGTTATAGCGTATTCTTCAACAGTTTTCTGAATGTGACCATAAATCCTTAAACATAGGCCATTTTTAAAATGTCCATAACTCTTTAAATGTTAACTTTTCAAAAGGCAAAAATTGTCTATTTTCAAATCGCCATATGGAGTAAAGTATCGACTTTTCGGCATTTTTAGCATGTTTTTAGCATCAGGTATTTTTTTAATGGCCATAACTCCTTCAATGTTGACTCTTTGGCGTTTTTAAGCAAGTTTTTTCTGAAGTTTATATTTTTTGTTGTTGTTGTCTTTTAAATAATTAGTATATATCTATCTAGTGAAATTTGATTTAGAATAATTTCTCCTTTCACACCATACCCCCAAGGTGAAAAATTAGGACAAATTTGAGTCAGGTTTCAAAAGACTCAAAAATTCTCAACAAAAAACAGATTCACAATTTTAAAGCCTTTATTTTCTTTTTAATTACTACACCTACCGATTTCTTTTGCTCTGGAGCCCCTAGTGGAATTTTATGTAGAATATTTTTCCATTTGACACCATATCCCTATAGTAAAAATTAGGAGGAAATTTGGGCCAAATTTCAAAAAGACCCAAAAATGCTTTATTAGACCCTATTCACAATTTCAAGCCTATATTATATTGTTATATATTACTCCTACCGATTTCTTTTGCTTTAGAGCCCATAGTGGAATTTCTTGTAAAATATTTTCCCCTTTGACACTATACCCCTATAGTCTAAATTAAAGGAAAATTTGGACCAAATTTCAAAAAGACCCAAAAATGCTTTATTGAAACATATTCACAATTTTTAAACCTATATTTTATTGCTAAATAGTATTCCGACCGATTTCTTTTACTCTAGAACTTCTAGTGAAATTTGATGTAGAAAATTTTTCCCTTTGGTATCATAACCCTAAGGTGAAAAAATAGGGGAAATTTGGACCTAATTCAACAACGCCTCAAAAAATGCTCAACAAAAATTACATTGACAATTTGCCAACTGATATTTAACTACTATATATTATTTATAACGATTTCTTCAACTTGAGGACTCATAATGGATTTTGCTGTAGAACATTTTGTCCTTTGACACCAAGCTTGTGAAATCAAAAATTATGGGATTTTTGGGCGAAATTTAGAAAAGACCAAAAAATTACAAAACAAAAAGTTTTACTATTTTCTAGTCTCCCAATTTAAAACGGTTATTTTTCAAAGTTTATATTCAGCCTAGCGATTTCTTTTGTTCGGGGACTTATGTTACAATTTGACATAGAATAATTTCTCCTTTGACACCAAGCCCCTACAATGGCAAATTGTGGGAAATATTTGCATAATTTGAAAAGGCACTTACTTCTACGAACTGTACAATGGCAATTTCGGTTTAATGCCGTTTATAGTAAATTTATATAACAATAATGGTATTTAGTGTAGACAAGAACCATACATAGAAGAGTATAAGCTCTTCTATAAAAAATATAACATATAACAGTTAGTCATGTTTATATAAATTTACTAAAAAAGGCCTTAAAACGAATTTGCCACTCTACAGAAGTGCCTCCTCAAATTATCCAAATATTTCCCTCAATTCGCCATTGTAGGGTATTGGTGTCAAAGGTGAAATTATTCGATGTCAAATACTACCATAAGTCCTCAAAAAAAAATCACTAGACGAAATAAAATTTTCGAAAAATAGCCGTTTTAAATTGGGAAGCAAAAAAATCGTAAAACTTTTTTTTGCGTTTTTTTGGTCTTTTCTGAATTTGGCCCAAAAATCCCATAATTTTTGACTTTACAAGCTTGGTGTCGAAGGACAAAATGTTCTATATCAAATTCCAGTATGAGTCCTCAAGTAGAAGAAACCGTTATAAACAATATTTAGTAGTTAAATATCAGTTGGCAAATTGTAAATGTGATTTTTATTAAGTCTTTTTGGGGCGTTTTGGAATTATGCCCAAATTTTAAATATTTTTCCTTCTTAGGGTTATGGTGTCAATGGAGAAAATATTCTACATGAAATTCCACTAGAGGCTTTGGAGTAATTGAAATCGGCAGGAGTGATATAAAGCAATAAAATCTAGGCTTGCAAATTGTGAATATGAATGGGTAAAACATTTTTGGATCGATTTGAAATTAGGCTCAAATTTTCCCTAATTTTCCACCTTAGGGTTATGGTGCCAAAGAGAAAAATATTTCAAATCAAATTTCACTAGTGGTTCTAGAGTAAAAGAAATCGATGGGAATCATATATAGCAATTAAATATAGTTTCAAAATTATGAATATGGTTTAATAAAGCATTTTTGGGTCCTTTTGAAATTTGACCCAAATTTTCCTCAAAATTTTACTATAGGGGTATGGTGTCAATGGAAAAAATATTCTACATGAAATTCCACTAGAGGCTTTGGAGTATTTGAAATTGGCAGGAGTGATATAAAGCAATAAAATATAGGCTTACAAATTGTGAATATGAATGGGTAAAATATTTTGGATCGGTTTGAAATTAGACACAAATTTCCCCTAATTTTCCACCTTAGGGTTATGCTACGAAAGGGAAAAATATTTCAAATCAAATTTCACTAGTGGTTCTAGAGTAAAAGAAATCGATGGGAATCATATATAGCAATTAAATATAGGTTCAAATTTATGAATATGGCTTAATAAAGCATTTTTGCTTCTTTTTGAAATTTGGCCCCAAATCTCCTCTAAGTTTTACTATAGGGGTATGGTGTCAAAGGGAAAAATATTGTGCATGAAATTCATATCATGAAATGATATAAAGCAATAAAGTATAGGCTTACAAATTGTGAATATGTATTGGTAAAACATTTTTGGATCGATTTGAAATTGCGCTCAAATTTCCCCTAATTTTCCACCTTAGACCTATGTCGCCAAAGGGAAAAATATTCTACGTGAAATTCCAACACGCGCTTTAGAGTAATAGAAATCGCTAGGTGAATTTTTATGGATTTTTTTGGCATAAAAATAACTCCTAGAAAGCTTTGCTCCAAAACATCAGGCTTTCTTATCTTGGATTATTTCAATTTTCCGATTGAATATTATTCCATTGTCTTCCTTTTGCTTAAAACAATTTCGCTTCTCCATTTCTCCAAATTGAAGAAAACTCCATTTCGCCAGATAGTTGCTTAAGTTTTCAGTTTTATTTCATAATTTCTACTTCCTCTTCATTTCCTCAAAATAAAGCATTTCTAAATTTAAGGGAGGTGTGTAAGTAAATGTTTTGCAATTTTCATTGGCATTTAAATGTGATTTTAAGATAACTACAATATCATTATCATGGTGTCTTTTTCTTAGGCGGTAATAATGGTAACTAAAACAGAAAATAATTAGTAGAAGCCTTTAAGCAACCAAAAAAAATTAAGGGTTATTTTTAATTGAGAATAATTTTTGTTTTTTTTTTTTTAATTAGTAGTTTTAAATGTGATAATTATAGAGTTTTGTATACAAATAATTCATAAGAAAAATATAGAAGTTTATTTTTTTTGGCTTTACACACAAGTAGTATACAAACAAAGTAAAATTAGTAGAAGTTTTATAGGTTATTAACTTCACACCTTTTTTTCTTTTCATTTTTCTTCTTTCTACAATCCTAGATATCACACAAATGTATTTTGTTTCACGTATTTCTTTTTTTTTTAAACATTGTTTGCCAGACTTTTGTTTGATTGAGAAAATTATTTAAAAAAAAAATAAATTATAATTTTTTGCAAAAATTTTAAAGGAAACAAAATGGAGATACAATCGTTCGTTTTAATGATCGTTGAAAATTTAAACCACGGTACTTTGTATCCAATTGAGGGCTCCACGTATGCGTCGTAGCCTGGCCCTGGCCAGGAAGCTGCAGATCAATAAATACTCTACATAAGTACGACGACCCGTTTGCTGATATTGACCCAATGGGGGAACAGGTTTCGAATTGGCCTCACACATGATTTTGGTGGTCAAGGACAAAAGCCATTGCAAGATCTAAAAGAATAGACATTTTCACACCAAATATCACAAATTATAAAACCATTTCCACCTACCTCTGCACTGTTGGGCATACCACCCACCTTGAGCCACTTGGAAGGAGCCCACAAAAACAATTGCATAACATTGGCGGCAATATCTGGGCTAACACGTTTCGAAGGATTGGGTGACAAAATATTGTAGATCAATTGCTGCACCAACGTGGGACATTCCTCCGACAGCTGTGGCAAATCCTCATCCTTATAATCGGAATTGCGCAGCGAATAGGTTTCAATTGCCAATCCGCCACTGGAAGAATAAAATGGATTACGCATACCAAATATTTCATAAGCAATGGCACCGCAGGCCCACAAATCTGCTTTGGCATAATTCAAGACCGCAAAGGGCCCTGGCTGCTTGTTAATAATTTCCGGTGCCATCAATGCGGCATTGCCACCCTTGTCAATATCAAACGAAGTATAAGGCACTTGTAGACCATTCAAGCGATCGGCCAGGCAACAACCAAAATCGGACAGCACCAATATTGGTGGTGAGTCATCATCGTTCAATTCAATTAATATATTATCCGATTTAATATCCCGATGGGCGATACCATGACGACTAATATGGGCCACCGCCTCCAGCAGCTGGGTTAAAAGCAACAATTTCGATCGGGTACTCAATTGATGTGAATCCAAATAGGAACGTAAACTATAGTCGTAACGTTTCATTAACAAATACAGCGACATATTGCGCCCGTAGCCGTTGGGATTAATACGCTGCGGCTGGGCAATAGGGTACAGCAGATGGCCATCGGGGAAATTACCCACCTCATCACAAAAGAAGCCATACATACAAACAATATTGGGATGTGGTGGTAGGGTCAACGTTTGATCTTGTAAATGTTGTTCCCACGACTCGGCCGCCTCGTTAATGTAGCGTTGACGTGCCGGCACAGTTTCCTTATACATGGCTCTTAAAATGGCCAAGGCATTACTTTGGATGTCATAGTTAAACATCATTTTCAAGGCCAAGGGATAGCGATGTATATTGGCGCTGGCCGAAGGCGTGTCCATTGTTTGCTAAAAAAGGAGAAAAAACATAAAGTTTTTAAAACGGAGGTATTTTAAGTCCAGATAGGACAAAATTGCATTTCTCATACTCACCAAGCCCATGGTACCGCTGCTAACTCCGGAAAATCCAGTCTCAGCTTTTGATTGTATCTTAAAATCTTTACTCCGCTCAATGTCCTCTAAATTCCTTTCCGCCTGCAAGACATCTCTAAATTGTGCTGCAGCTGATGTTTGACTAAATAGCTGGACATTATCCACCGAACCGCCAAAATTATGGACAAAACGTGATATATTTTGTATGGGTGTAATATATTCCGGACGGAAAGATTGCTGTTGCAGTGGTTGACGGCCAGCCGGGGAATTATGCTCGGAAGGTGCGGGGGTACCAACGATTTCGGGTGCATTTTCTGGTACATCTAATGTGGAGTTATTTTTAAAGGAAGCAGCATAAACAACAGCAGCACAACCCTTAGCTATTGCCGGTCCAATGGAAAGTTTATCAATACTAAATGAGGAATCCAAGGTCTCAGATACTTCATCATAGTTCCAGGAGGATTGAAGACGATTTGCTGCCTCTCGAATTTCCCAGCACACGCCTTCCAATTCATCTTCTTTTGTCAAAACACCAGCTCCGGATGCCAAGCTAACACCAATGAGAGCAAAAAACGGGGCCGAATCGCCATAGAATAGTTTCTTTGTGGCCTGGGTACGTAATTCAGCTGAATAGGTTGTGGTGACGCGATTTAGGATGTTATCAATAAAAAGCTTACGTGCCTGTTGGCCAAAGCGGAAAATGCCTGCAGAATGGGGGACATTTGCAGCCAACTGGCCAGTGGCTGCACCCGCTTTTGAGCTACCAGCTACTGCATTTATGGCACCTCGGGCAACGGATTTCTAAGGGGGTGAAAGGGAACGCAAATTAGAATGAGAAAAAATCAAGGCAACAACTTTTAGGAAATATTCTCATAAATGCATAAGGTATTGGAAATGACAATAGCTATCTTCTTCTAAGATAAATTCTATGATTTTAAATCCAAAAATATTTCCTAAATTCTTAAAATGCGATGAATACCCACCTTTACCACCGATGATCCGGGTGGTATACGTTGTTGACGTGTTCGTTGTTGATTTTGTTCCAAAATGTTGGTGTGTATATCTCTTTTCCAATAGCTTTGGAGCAAAAAACGACCATGTTTAAAAAGTCGCGAGGTCAATAAACGTACAGACATGCTGGCCACCACCACTGCAAGCCCCTCAAAACAGCAGCTACACAATCAAAACCTTTTTAGCAGAAAGAAAATCCTTTTCTACTTGGTGATGTCTTTTGAGCGATTTCTGAAAATAGATATTGCGTTGTATTTTAAATATGTTATGTTGTTTTGGATTTATTTTTTCACATACAAATTCATTACCTACCCTTTGTTACGTTTCCCCTCTTCCGACTGCGTTGTTTTTTTTTTTTTTTTGTGTGTTTCGATTTATTATTTTTCTCTGATTTGTTTTATTTTCCAATAATAATGTGCTCACCGCTTGATGCGGTTTCCACAAGTTCTAACATAACAACAACAAAAAATATGTGCAATTGGCCTGGGTGATGGAATCCAACAGCAGTGCAGCGACAACTTCCTTGCCTAAAAACAAAATGACCAACAGATGTGAGTGTGATGATGTTATTGTTTTGTTTGTTGCCTTCTATGGCCTTTCTTTGTTTTGTTTTTTCTTCTTCCTAACTTGTTTTGTTTTTGTGTCTTTTCTTGCTTATTTCTTTATATTTTTTATGTAATCAATCACAAAAATCACATCGTCGTCTGGGTTTACAAAATGTCCTTCCTTTAGGAATAGTAGAATACTTAATTCATGGCCAATTATCACCATTAACAAGTTTTTAATGTTTTTGTTTACTTCGTTACACAATTAACACCCACCTTTGTGTATATTTCACGTTTTATCGGCCTTAAAAAGACTAAATTTTTATCAATTTCCAATTTGTTTGATGCGTACAATGCAAAACCAAAAATGACAACTGACAACCCTACAACCTGGTTGCAATTCACTCGGAATTAATAGCATGTAGTGCGGCCAAATGAGAGACGTGTGGCAAAAAGCAAATGTTTGTCATTTAAAAACGCATTTCATTTCTATCGCAAAGGATACCATGGCACAATTACAGAAGGTAGAACAAAGCTACCCCCTAAATACAAAAGATGGATTACTAGGACTCGTGGCAAAAATATCAATCAATAATCCTTCCAATTTTCAGAAATATTTCACATTATTAAAGGTGGGGATACATAAAGCGCTTATCTGGTTGGTTTAAGTCATCGGCTGGCATGTTCGGAAATGAAAGGAGAAATGAAAGGAGCCAAGGGCCAAAATCGAACAAAGTCAACCTAAAACTCCTTTCTTCATCTACGAAGAAGCCGGCCGATGACTTAAGCCAGCCAAATATGCGCTTTATGTATTTCCACCCTAAGGTAATGATATATAAAGAGCTATATAAAGAGCATCAGGGCATGACATATTTAGTGATATATTATAAAGGAATGCCAGAGCCGCACTCGAATTCCTTTACAATTTGACTGTCAAATTAATAAACTGTCAAGCTGTTTTTGAATCATTACCTTTAATTATGTGCATGGTACAATGACAGGAGATAAAATTACCCGGCGTTTATAAAAAGACAAAATGTCTTGAATCAGAGTTGTATTTTACTGCCACTTACACATTTTCGTCAATGTCAAGAATTTTTCAAAGACAAACAAGTAAAAAAGCTGTAAGTTCGGCCGGGTCGAACGTTGAATACCCTCCACCATTTGGAACGAATTTAGCAATTCTCAACAACAATAAAATCCGTTAAAATCTTAAAAATGCCGAATGTAGCTGTTATTTTGGGGTCTATACGACGATATGATATGGAGGTAACATTTATCATAAGCCATTACAATATTCAAATGCGAAACTTAAAAACAATCGGTAACGATGTAGCTAAAATTATCAAAATGCCTAATATCGGGAGGTACTGTTATATAAGAGCTATACGAAGTCGTGGACCGTCACAGACAATTTTCTGCCTTAGACTGCAGTATCTATTACGAATTGCCAAATATGAAACAATTTCGGTGAATAATGTCGCTAAGATCATCAAAATACCGAATATCGGGAGGTACCGTTGCATGGGGGCTATACGAAGACATGGACTTGCACAGACAATATTCTATCTTAGGCTGTAGAATCCATTACGAAGTTCAAATACCAATTTTGATATCCAACTAAATCGGTTTAAAATTATTGCTGAAACACCAAAAAAAACCTTAAATATGCCGGTACAGTTATATGGGGGCCTACAGACCAAACACACATCTGAGTAAAATGTTATAAACCTATTTCGTTCGGGAGCTAGAGTGACAGAATTTTATGCTGGTCATAAATATATATGCTCTGTTCCAGTACCAGCAAGAATCTACTAGTTCTGCAATATTTTTTTTTTTTTTCTTCAAAGTGTGTCCGACTTCTGCCAATTTTGTGTATGTATTTATTGTTTTGAAAAATAAAAACAAAATATTTTCAAAATCAACGATTGGAAGTAACAAAAAGTGCGGGGCGCGCATTGATGATACCAACGGGCGGGCATAGCCTCAGGGCTGTATTTCTGCAGTTTTACGAAGCTGTTCTACCTCCATATTGTACCATGATAAAAGCTTCTAAATTCTTGCAATTCTGGAACAGACTTTGTAGGGGTTTAAATATTATATTCGTAGGGTCTTAAATATTATATTTCGAAGTGTTGCAAATGGAATGACAAACCTTATATACCCTCCATACCATGGTACAATAAAATCATGTTAGGGCACTGCTATCAATCGATTTTATTTTAAATTTTTTGATTAACGTTATTTTAGAAAATATTGATATTCAGTTGACCTCAAAATGCTTATTACTACATATTTATACAAAAAAATTAAAATTTTTGTGGCTAAGTAAATTTTGGAGATTTATAGGACATGATTTTGAAAAGAAATTTAAAACGTTTTGGTGTTATCTTCTTAATTTTAATATCTCTACGCAATTTCATAAAACAATTTTTCTTACAAACGCCAAAATCACAATTTTACTACTATTTTTACGGTGTTGGCGTCCACTACGTCACCCAAGTAACTTATGCAAAAGCTCAGTTGCCTTTTCTATTTTTTTAACTAAAACTGTTGATTTCCCCTCCATTATTTCGGTTTAGTTTCACAGTCTATAGCACCCTTGATGTTTACAGACATTTTCCCTTTATAACTCGCGCACCTACAGAACCCTAGTCTACTACCAAAAAAATACAGCCCCCATTGGTAAATTTGACAGTTGTCACAAGACCCAATAATCACATATGACCGTATTGTAGATTTTCTTCGTCCCCATTGAATTTTTGTTCGTGTACGGAGGAAATTTTTTATTAAATTTTCAGCAAATACCCTAATTTTTGGAGGAAATTTGTGTAAAAATCAAAAACAACAAATATGTCTGGAAAGGATAGGTTACCAATTTTCCCCTCTCGTGGGTAAGTAAATTGGAAAACCAAAGGCAAAGTGAATTTTGCTGAAAAGTGGTTGTGTGACATGAACAATTTTGCTGATTCGTTGCATTTTTTTCATGTTTTTTCTCCGATAGTGCCCAAATGTTGATGAAGGCACGTTTGGCTGGTGCACAAAAGGGTCATGGTTTGCTGAAAAAAAAGGCTGATGCCTTGCAAATGCGTTTCCGTATGATTTTGGGTAAAATCATTGAGGTAAGTGATTGCTTGGAGTTGGGGATGTTGGGGGTGGGGGAAGTATTGTGTGAAAAATGTTATGTATGTTTAATTGTGGTGTTTTCTCTTTTCTTTTATTCTACAGACCAAAACTTTAATGGGGGAAGTTATGAAAGAGGCTGCCTTCTCCTTGGCCGAGGCCAAATTCACAACCGGTGACTTCAATCAGGTGGTTTTGCAAAATGTCACCAAAGCCCAAATTAAAATTCGCACAAAGAAAGACAATGTGGCTGGTGTTACACTGCCCGTCTTCGAGTCGTATCAAGATGGTGCTGATACCTATGAATTGGCTGGTTTGGCTCGTGGTGGTCAACAATTGGCCAAATTGAAGAAAAACTATCAAAGTGCTGTCAAGCTATTGGTGGAATTAGCTTCCTTGCAGACCTCCTTTGTGACCTTGGATGAAGTCATTAAGATCACCAACAGAAGAGTTAATGCCATTGAACATGGTAGGTTGTTATAAGTCGTTTGAAATGGAATATTTCCAAGATTAATTTAAAATGTTCTTGATTTTAGTCATTATTCCCCGTATTGACCGTACCTTGGCCTACATTATCTCCGAATTGGATGAATTGGAACGTGAAGAATTCTACCGTCTAAAGAAGATCCAAGATAAGAAACGTGAGGCCCGTTCCAAACAGGAAGCCCACAAGGCTGAACTCTTAAAGAAGGGCATCGATGTCCGTGAGGTGGCCAATATCTTGGATGAGGGTGATGATGATGTTCTATTCTAAGTCCACTTTGTAAAGTTATATAGAGCATAAAGAAATCTACTCTTAGACAAACAACCAACAAAAAGCAAAAGAAACAATAATAACAACAACCCAACACACTACGATCAGTGTTTTAAGTTATAAGTCCAAACGGGAAAAAAATACCTGAAAATTATTGTTGTTTTTTTATTTTATTTCAATTTGATGTTTAGTTTCATTTCGTTATTGTTTTTTGTGACTGTCTTCCCCGGTTTTGTTTTTTTTTTTTTTCATTTTCATTTGAAACTTTTATTTCACTCTGCTAACGAAAAAAGACACTTAACACAGTATTCTTTGCCAAGTAGTGATTATTTGTTTGTTTTGTTGAATATGGTTTTTAAGAACAATATAAAATTTGCATCAGTTTTAAATAAAATTCCATAAAATTATCGTAATATACTACTGTATTATATATTAAAAAAAAGAATTAGAAAAAAAAAACGAAATCTTCATAAAATCTATTGTTATAATTAATAAGTAACGCCTGCATTATGGTATTCAAATAAATAATATATAAATGTTAATGGATATTTGAGTCTTCTCAGTTTCAATGAATTAATATTCAGCATCAATGAAAGGAGGGTGTGGGGGAAGGAACGATTTGTGAATTTTTTTGTGTTTTTAATTTAATTTTCTTTATGATTGCCTGAGAAATGTGTATGTGTTTTGACACCTATTTTGCATGCGCCGAAATAGCTCAGTTGGGAGAGCGTTAGACTGAAGATCTAAAGGTCCCCGGTTCAATCCCGGGTTTCGGCAAGCAATCCTTTTTAATTTTTTTTATATATTTTTTTTTATAAAAAATATTTGTTTTAAAAAAATTTTAATTTTGTGTTGTTGTTTTTTTTGTATTTTTGTGTTATTCAAAGTTGAGAAAAAATATTTTTACACTTTTAAATTAAAAAAAAATATATATATTTTATTTAATGTTAACATATAACAGGGTGAGATAAAAAAACTGCAACAAAGTCAAACGCCTTAATTTTTAAAATTTATTTTTTTTTTAATTTATTTTTTTTAATTTTAATTTTTTTTTACATTTTTTTTATTTTATTAAATGAAAGCACAATGGCCACCAAAATCTCCGGATACCAATCCGTTGGACTATTGTGTCTGGAGTATTTTGAAAAGCAAGGTTGGCACTAAAAATACGAAAGTGACGGAAATGGCATCAACTTTTAGAATAAGTTTAGATTTGTTCGAATTGGTCACCTTTGGCACGAATTATGGCCAATGAAACCGTCACACGCTGCCCGAATGTTGCTCTGCGATATTTTGGCCCATTCCCGGCGAAGCACTTGCTTTAGGTGATCGAAATTTTGGTATTTTTTAGTGGGCCAACCTTGCTTTTCAAAATACTCCAGACACAATAGTCCAACTGTTTGGTATCCTGAGATTTTGGTGGCTATTGTGCGTTGGAAATGAAGCGAGGAACCACATTTTGTAACCATTCTTGGGTGGCACATGCTGAGTGCGATGGTGCTGGAGTCCTTATGGAATGTCCAAGGTATGCGACCAAAATGTTTGCGTGCCCAAGGCTTTAATACAACCTCCAGAATATTTTCGCGATAATATTCTTCATTTATTCTGATGCCACAGTCGATTAATACGAGCGGAGAGCGACCTTCGGCTGTTATGGCGGCCCACACCATCACCATGGCCGGCGTTGGACCTCCCTCTCTAGATCATGTATATCCTTCCTGAGACGCCTGGGTGGGGGAGATTTATCCACCATATTATGGTTGGGATGACTCTCACGGTAACACCCAAGCATGTACTGCAACGAAAGCATATGATCATGCTGACGTAAAGGAAGGACATTCGTCTCCTCATGTAGATGGTCCACTGGTGGTCTCATACGAAGGCACCCAGTCGCAGTTCTCAGGGCAGCGTTCTGGCAGGTTTGGATGGGCTTCCATTGCATAGCACTAGTATTCGTAGACCACAATGGAGCCGCATAGCTGATCACAAACCGACCTACCGCGTTATAAGAGGTCAACAAGGTTTTTGTTGTCCTATCAAGAAGCCTATCAGGCAGGTCTGAGTGCCTTTCATACCGATGCAGTCGCGAATGCTAATGGCAGTTATAAAATGAATGCCATCCTCGGAGTCCACCCACCCATCCATTGCAGCTGAAGAACGTCAGCTGGCTAGAAAAACCAGGGCAGTTTTGAAGCAATTACGTTCAGGATGTTGTAGTCATCTCAATTTGTATTGGGCACGAATTAATGAAGATGTGCGTGACGCCTGCCCGGCGTGTGATACAGGCCCAAACATTACGCTTCATCTCTTTAATTGCACAGCCAAATCAGCCCATTAAAATAGTCGAATTTCTAAACCTGGAGCTGGAGCCAGATTAGCAGAACGTAAAAACTTGCATGTACTACTGCTACAACAGCAACAACCATGGTCGACGCATGAGTTCTGGTGGCCAATCGAAGGTACACATTTTCAGCTGACCCAGAAAACGCGATCATTTTTTTGTTCACAAACTACTGGACAACGGAATGAAATGTTTTCTCATCGGAGAAAACCAAATTCGGCAGTTCACACCTTTTCGACCAAGCAAAGCAACTCTTTAGCTGTTTTGAGTCTATTTTCTTTCTGTTGGGGTGTAAGTTCTTGCACTTTTTGGAATTTCAATGGCTTTGCCCCTAGCTCGAGCTCATTTTTCAATATTTGCCGAATGGAATATTGCGATATGTTCAGCTCACGAGCCATTTTTCGGCCATTGTTTTCTTCCGATGGTACGAGACACAAAAGATTTATTTATTTAGCATTCAAATTACCAAAGCTTATCCCTAAGAGAGACTTCTAAAATCCTCCTAGCCAAACTGCAAGCAGGCATTTGTGCAAAATGCCTTCAAAGATCTTTCTAACTTTTTGTTGTTGTTTTGTTTTTTTTTTTTTGGCCTGCAAAAAGATCCAACAATGTAAATTGGATTGAAAATGCCGAAACCCGGGATTGAACCGGGGACCTTTAGATCTTCAGTCTAACGCTCTCCCAACTGAGCTATTTCGGCAATAGGGAAGTTCTGAAACTAGCTCTAACATAAAGTGAAAATTCTGACATTGCTAGGATAGAGGAGAATAAGGGCGAGCAAGTAAGGGGGTGGATGAAAAAGCGGTTTGCATTCAGGATTATAATTGTTTCCCAAAAAGTTTTTTTAACAAAAAAATGTATTTCGAATTTTCAGCAGCTTCAAACCGTACGTGAAAGATTTGTGTAGAGTTGCCAAATGTTTGCAGAATATTGTAAAGTTGTATTAGCAAGGCATTTTAAGAAGTTGTCCTCGTTCAGAACGGTTATGTTTTTGGGCATTTTTTTTAAATGTCAAATTACCAAATTTTGAAATTAAACCAGAGACTTTCTGAAGATTTTTCGAATGTGGAGAATGGTATATTTTTTGGAAACAATAAACTTTTTAATTTAAATAATTTATTATTTCAATAAAGTTGTTATTATTTTTTTTTTGTAAATTTCTTGTTGATCGATCTCAGAATGTTGAGGTATAACGACACCCAATCTCGTTTTCATATAAAATTTGGAACAAAAATTGGCTTCCAAACCCCGTAATTGAATTAAACACGATCTTAAGTTTCTTTCAATATTTTTATTTTTAATAAAATCGTATTATAAAATTTTTCTTATACGTTTTTTATTTTCTTTATAATTTTTCACATTATTTTTATATGAAAAAAATAAATTTTACTTTAAATTAAATTTCTTTCAATAATATCAAATATGTTATTGTTTATAATAATATCCAAATTATTATTTTTTTATAAATTTCTTGTAGTTTGAACTCGAAACGTTTAGGTCATACTAAACCCAAAATCTTTTTTCATCTAAAATTCAAAAAAAATGGTTTCCAAACCACAAAATTGAATCAAACATGCTCTTAAGTCTCTTTAAATATTTTCTAAATTTTTATTTTTAATGAAATCGTCATTTAAAATTTATCATATAATTTTTTTTTCTTTAAATAATTTTTTTTTATGAAAAATTAATTTTTATTTTAAATTAAAAAACAAAAAAATCGTCTGCCGAAACCCGGGATTGAACCGGGGACCTTTAGATCTTCAGTCTAACGCTCTCCCAACTGAGCTATTTCGGCACATGCTCAACACACTGCAATTTAATAATTTTCCCAGAAATTATTTAAAATAAAATTTAATTTTATTTCAATTAAATTCCATAAATTTGTTGTTCTAATATTATTTATTAATTATACAAACAAATAACAATATTATCTATTAATTAAAGAGACAAATAAACACCCTCTAACAACTAAACAGTAGTTGTGTGACGCTATGCATCTTTACTAATAGTAATGCCTAAAACTATGCTACACATTTGAGCAATCACAGATAATCACAAGCAAAACATTGATTGGAGACATACTTGCCGACCGCTGAGTTTTATTCGCACATCATGGCCTTCTTGTGGCAGGAAATTGAGGATACCAACTTGGGAAAAACGTGTTATCATTTGCCACACAGCCAAAATGAAGAATCACTGCTTTATGCCAAGTTCAATGAAATCAATTTGGTAATGCTGATTTGCCGCCACCATCAAATCCCATGATCCAACATCGTTGAACTTCGGGGATATTTGATGGGAAAGGTGTGAGAAAATGAGTCAAGAAAAAGCCAGGAGTAAAAGCATCAGCTCAATGTGAAATAATATTTGAAATTAAATAGAATTTATAATTTTAGTCACGATTTGTTGAACGTGTGTTCACTTTAATGATTCACTGAACAAAGCAACTGAACTAGTTGCCAAATTGAAATACCCTTAAATTGTCAAAATGTAAAGGAGATGGTCTGTTTTATTTGCAAATAACTGTAGCCATGCGCCATGGTAGAAGAATATAGGTAGACGCATCGACACAGCTGCTCGGACTATGAACTGTCAAACCAATTTTGGAATTGAAAATGTTGAATGAAAAATTATTGATGAAAAACGCGAAAAAATTTAAAACTCTACTTATATTTGAAAAAAAAAAACATATAAATTATTTTGACATATCAATGCTCCCAAGCGTTGATGCATGTACCTGTATTTTTCTGCCATGCCATGCGCTTTATGTGAGTTTTAATGATATTATTATAATATTAATGATATTATCATGGTACAATAAAAAGGTGAGGTAGACATACCAGCTGATTGTAATTTTGTCTAAATGTGCCAGACTTCTGCCAATTTCTGGTGTGTTATACTTTAACTGATTTCCCCTTTATGATATCGAAGAAAATTGTAAAACTAGTAGATTCTTTCAGTTTCTGGAACAGACCATTTTTGTATATATTTGTTGTTTTAAAAAATAAAAACAAAATATTTTCAAATAATAAAAATATTTTCAAAATTAATGATTGGAAGAAACTTGAATTTGCGGGGCGCGCATTCATAATATTAACCAGATTTGCCATGGAAGATTGAACACTTAGGATCATCTTTTTGAGAGAACATCCAGACATTTCATTCATCTTTCGCTATTTGACTCATTTTAAAAATTAACAAAAATTTGATATTTTTGAAATAAAAATAAACTTGTTGCCTAAATTTTGAATATTTTTGCCAGGAAGCGGGCATAGCCTCAGGACTGTATTTCTGTAGTTTTACGAAGCTGTTCTACATCCTTATTGCACCATGATTGCGACCAGAATTCCTATCCTATTGCCAATCAGAATTCCTACCGATAGCAAGAGCATTGCCAACTTTAATTTGGACTTTTCATTCACAATTTTGCGTTTTAATTTTACCGATATTTGTCGGTAACTCAAAAATTTCGTTAGAGAATCCCACTACAGATGAGTTAACATCGGTTGACGGAAAAGGCGTACAACAACTATTCAAGGACCATTCAGGAGTAAATGCCTCAGGTTCTTCCATACATATGCCTCAATAAGAATAAGTTTAAATTCCAATTTGTTGAACGTATATTCGCCTGGCATTTATTTGAACGATTCACTAAAAAGAGCAATTGAACTAGTTGCAAACTTAAATGCCCACAAATTATCCCCATGTGAAGGAGAAGGAATGTGTTTTAATTGCATAAAACGGTAGCCATGCGACTAGAATTGGGGATATTGACAAATATGTGTCATTACTTGCCACACAGCCAAAAAAAAATCGCTGCCTTTCTTGTGTGAAGTTTAATGATATTTTTGCAGTCATGTTGGTTACCAATCAGGTGAGTTGCCATCGGTTGATTGGAAATGCGTACAAAAATTAGTCAAGGGCAATTCAGGAGTAAATGCCTCAGGTTCTTCCATACATCTATGGCCCATTAAATATAATTTTAATCCCGATTTGTTGAACGTGTATTCGTCTGGCTTTCATATGAACCATTCACTGAAAAGAGCCATTGAACTAGTTGCAAATTTAAATGTCCTGTCCTCCTGAAGGAGTGTGTTTTATTTGCAAATATCGGTAACCATGCGACCAGAATTGGGGATATTGACAAATATGTGTTATTACTTACCACACAGCCAAAATAAGAGTCGGTGTCTTTTGTGTGAGGTTTTAGATATTATTGCGGCCATCAGGTTAGTTACCACTGGTTGATTGGAAATGTGTACAGAAATTCGTCAAGGGTAATTCAGGAGTGAATGCCTCAGGTTCTTCCATACATCTATGGCCCATTAAATATAATTTTAATCCCGATTTGTTGAACGTGTATTCGTCTGGAATTCATTTGAACGATTCACTGAAAAGAGCCATTGAACTAGTTGCACATTTAAATGTCCTCAAATTATCCTCATATGTGAAGGAGAAGGAGTGTGATTTATTCGCAAATAACGACAGTAATTCGAGCAGAAATTGGGAATATGGGGCGGAATTCTTGTTCCATGAAAGTGTGAAATGAATTTTTTTTACTTTAAAAAAAAATGTTTCATTTGACACATCTTTAATTTATAAAAGTTTTTATGTTACATTTTTATAGAAGTAGAATTGAGACCATAGACTTGGAGAGTATGCCTAATATGTTTTATTACTTGCCACACACAGGCAAAAAAAAACGCATCACTGATTTATGTGAAGTTCAATGATATTTCATTTTGCGTTCAATTTAAAATTCACTGAAATGAGCAACAAAACTAGTTGCAAATTAAAATACCCTTCAATTGACAAATGTTTAGGAAATTTACTGGTCTTTGATTTATGTTAAGTTTAATGATATTTCATTTTACAATTCACTGAAATGAGCAACTAAAGTAGTTGCAAATTGAAATGCCATAAAATTGCCAAAATGTGTAGGAGATTTGCTGGCCGTTGATTTATGTGAAGTTCAATGATATTTCTTTAGACAATTCACTGAAATGAGCAACTAAACTAGTTGCAAATTGAAATACCCTCCAATTGCCAAAATGTGTAAGAGATATGCTGGTTTTTGTCGGCAACGGATGCATCCGATTTTTTTTGGCTTTCAAGTCTTTGATTGAATTTTTTTCTAAATTTCTTAATATTTTAAAAATACAAGTTATCATAACTACTCATGGTAAAATTATACAAGGTAATCTCATGTTGACATATGAAATATACTTTTTTCATAACATTTAATCAACAACATCCAACCTTCAAAATTAAAAAAAAAACCATTAGATCTTATAAACCCAGCTGGTTAATCTTCAATTGTATAAACGCGCTATATATTAAAACTTTCTAATCAACAACCTGTTTTGAATTGTGGCGTTTACACCATACTTACCATTTTGGGAGGTTTAATTAAAATTAATTTTATTTTTGGAACTTACATTGAAATCGTTTTTATTTTATTAAATAAATTATAAAAAGTAATTATTTTTCTTAAAACTTAAAAAAACCAACACCAATACTTCATTTTTTGTTTGTTTATCCTTAAAAAAATAATCGTTGGAGCTTTAAGCTCGTTTTTGTGGTTTATCTTCTAAAGAGAAATACTTAATTTATAGAGGGACCTTTAAGGTTTCGTTCTTAAGTGAGAATATAGTATCTTTTTTTTTTTCTTCTTCTAAAAATAAACGTATATAATTAGGTTCGTGTAGAGGAATGGTTTGTGGGAGATCTGAAAGAGTATCGAAAACATTTTATAAATACCAAGAACTAAAATGGTTTTCGAAATCCTTTCCAGGGGTTTGTGAGGGAGAAAGTTGTGTAGACACATAAGGAGTTGAGTAAAGCATAAAAAAAATAATGTAAATGTATAAAAATCAGTCTTAAAAAAACACACACATAAAATATACGTAAGTAAAGGAAATGTAAATAGAATTATATAAAGAGCTGCGAAAGAGATTTATACTACAAAAAATTGGGAATATCAATGAAGATGTTAGTAATTTAAAACGCTTTACCTTAATACTATTCTGTGATGATCTGTGCCTTGTAGCCTACTATTTAAAATACCAATTAATTAGAAAATACCAGAGTCAAACTTAAGTAGAGTACACCCTATGGTAATTGGGAAATAACTTCTAAACTAATTTTGTTTTTAAATATTTTCTTATATTTTGTCCTACGGCGCCTATTTGGATATGTATTTTTCAACAATTTTAATTAATTTAAGTATTCTTTAGTTTAAAATGTTTTATTCCAAAAATGGTTCATTGTAGCATAAGTTGTCTTGGTGCGACTATCTGCATTGTCATGATCGTCAAACTCGAATTGGCAACGAAAATATTAGTTCTGAGCAAATATTTTAATGTTTCTATGCATTTTAAGGATGGCCAAATGTTTGATGAGTTGTAATATTTTTTTTTATCTCAAAAAAAAAAAAAATAAGAAAATAAAAAATAAAACAAAATAATCCTCAGTTTGGATAGGAATATTTTTTTAAATTAAAATAAGCAGATTATTTGTTCAAATTTAAGTTTTTCCAATTTTTGGGTCCATTTGTTTGTCAAGCTTTTAATAAAAATAATTAATAAAAAGATTGTCGCTACGTTTAATCCAAATAAATTCAAGTAACTGATAGTGTTTACTCATCTTTAAAACTAATTCGCCATGGCTCTCTTAATTTTGGCGTTTGCCAAAGCTGGTGAAGTTAAATCAAATAACTATAAGTAACTGATAGTGTGTACTCATCTTTAAAACTTTTTCGCTATGGCTCCTTTAATTTTGGCGTTTGCCAAAGCTTTTAAAATTTAATCCAAATAAATTGAAGTAACTGATAGTGTGTACTCATCTCTAAGATTATGTCGTCGTGGCTCCTTTAATTTTGGCGTTTGCCAAAGCTGGAGAAATTAATTTAAATAAATTCAAATAACTGATTGTGTGTACTCATCTTTAAAATTATGTCACCGTGGCTTCTTTAATTTTGGCGCCTGCCAAAACTGGTGACGTAAAATCAAATAAATTCAAGTAACTGATAGTGTGTATTCATATTTAAAATTATGTCGCCGTGGCTCCTTTAAATTTGGTGTTCGCCAGAGGTGGTGAAGTTTAATACAAATAAATTCATGTAACTGATAGTGTGTACTCATCTTTAATTATGTCGCCGTGGCTCCTTTAATTTTGGCGTCTGCCAAAAATGATGAAGTTTAATTTAAATTAATTCAAGTAACTAAAAGTGTGTACTCATCTTTAAAACTATTTCGCCACGGCTCCTTTAGTTTTGGCGTTTGCCAAAGCTGGTGAAGGATAATCCAAATAAATTGAAGTAACTGATAGTGTGTACTCATCTTATGTCGCCGTGGCTCCTAATTCAAGTAACTGATAGTGTGTACTCATCTTTAAAATTATTTCGTCACGGCTCCTTTAATGTAGGCGCTTGCCAAAACTGGTGAAGTTTAATCCAAATAAATTGAAGTAAATAATAGTGTGTACCATGGTAGAAGAATATAGGTAGACGCATCGATACAGCTGCTTAGACAATGAGCTGTCAAATCAATTTTGGAATTGAATATAATGGAATATAATAACCTCCGAATGACGTCGTATAGGAAAATATATGAAAATCTACTTATATTTGAAAAAACATTTAAATTTGTTTGACATATCAATGCTCCCAAGCGTTGATGCATCTACCTGTATTCTTCTGCCATGGTGTGCACTCATCTTTAAAATTATGTCGCCGGGGCTCCTTCAAATTTGGCGTTTGCCAAAGCTGGTGAAGTTAAATCAAATAAATTCAAGTAATTGATAGTGTGTACTCATCTTATGTCGCCGTGGCTCCTAATTCAAGTAAATGATAGTGTGTACCATGGTAGAGGAATATAGGTAGACGCATCGACACAGCTGCTGGGACAATGAGCTGTCCAACTAATTTTGGAATTGAAAATGTTAAATGAAAAATTATTTCAATTTGTAAAAATTGTCGAAAAATGTGAATTATAGTAACCTCCGAATGACGTTGTATAAGAAAACATATAAAAATCTACTTATATTTGAAAAAAAAAACATTTAAATTTGTTTGACATATCAATGCTCCCAAGCGTTGATGCATCTACCTGTATTTTTGTGCTATGGTGTGTACTCATCTTTAAAATGTTGTTACCGTGGCTCCTTTAATTTTGGCGTTGCCAAAGCTCTTGAAATTGTTTTGTTTTGGGGATAAATTTAATAAAAAGTAAATTTGTCGGAATTTTAGATGTCTCTCTATCTTCGCAGCTCCTTTTTTGAAAGATTATAATTACTACTAGGCCATAAAAAATAAATAGATAAAATTAATAAAAAAATACTGAGGCCAAAATTTTTGTTAACTTAAAAAATATTGAAGTGGTTTGTCAATTTAACGACATGGTAATAACTTTCCAAGGTTTATTAAATGTCAGCTGTCAAGAAAAACAGTTGTTGTCATCCATGATCTTCATTTTTAGGAAAAAAACATAATGGGGGCTTGCTTTGTTCCGTTAAAGTTAAATTCATTGTACAATTAAATCAAGGATATCTTATGTCAGAAAAATCTTCGTCGAAAACAGAATATAATCAGGGCTGTCACAGAAACCATGTTGGTTTAGCTTATTGTCGTTTTTGTAAACCAATATTGGTTTCATTTGGTGTCATGAATCCAAGTTGGTTTTGTCAATTTCGAATGTAAATAAAACCTATGTTCGAAACAGCTGTTGTTGCTTACATGTGTTGTTTGTTTATTTGTCATTGAAATATCAGTAAAAGTAAAGTAAATAAAAAAAGAAATAAGTCGCTATAAAAAAAGTAAGATGGCATCAGCAGTGGTAGTTTTTGCAAGAAAAGCTCTTAGAGGTTTCAGCAACCCACTGGAGTTGCCGGAGATAGCGTAAATACAATTTTTTATTGTGAACTTTCTCATAAAGCTGCTTTGCAGATTTATGGTTTATGGTCCTTTAAAAATTCTTTAAAAAATCCTTAAAAATCCACGTTAATGGTCCTTTAAAAAATTCTTTAAAAAATCCAGGTTTCTAGTCGTTTAAAAATTGTTTAAAAAATCCACATTTTTAGTCCTTTGAATATCCTTTAAAAATTGTTTAAAAATCCAAAGCAAATGAAAAGTGACAGCTCTAAGCAGCTTGGTTTATTTCCAATAACAAAACCAATAACATTGGCTTCTATGACAACCAAAACCGATAAAATTCTAATTCGAAAATAAAACCGATAACATTGATTTTCATGACACCAAAGCATTTTTTCTTGTCGTTTTTAAAACCAATAGTGATAAAATTGGTTTCTATGACAGCCCTGAATATATAATTTTATATTTTTTATAATGCTAGCTTTACCGTGCTTAAATCGTAAAAATTCAATATTTTCAAATAAATGAATTTTATTGTTAGAAATAAAATTTCTACGGAAAAAAGCTTCAATGTTTTTTTTCAACTTTTATCCATTTCGAAATTACCTATCGTTTGCCTTGACCTTCCACTTCCAAAAAATTGGAAATGCAATATGAGGCCATATTTACATTAAATGTATTCTTCTGTATCACAAAAAAACATTGATTTTAATGTAAACACTAGTTAAACCTCATGCTTTACTTTGCCTTGCAACATTGCCGCCATCATAAAAGGATGCACATGCAAATGGCAATTCTGTGTTGTAAAATCACTTGTGAGGATGGCAATGCTTTGAACTCAGAGTAAAGCATGATGGCCACACATTGCATTTTCTTTTACACTACATTCTTTTTAGACTACATTATAAATGCAGTAGCTACAAACTAATTGGGATTGGGATATGAGGGGGATTCTCGGAATTCCCACACACTCAAACACCCACATTTCTCCCGTCTCAACTAACTTAGGGGCTAATTTAAACTAATTAATATACTCTACCATACGGCAGTGTATTCGGATAATAAGGCATAAAGAATTTTGTACCAAATCTAGCGGATTGAGCCGATTCACTGCTGCAAAATGAGAAGAAGAAGAGAAAGAAAATATTAGAAATCATTTTTTTTTCCAGTCTTTTTGTCAAAATCCTTACCTTGAACTAAACATCGATGTACACACCTCGGCCCGATGCAGCCGACTGCTATTATTCGACAGACTGCCACAATTGTGTATAGCTGCAATACGTCGGCGGGAACGTATCAATGACGTTATGGCCACAATGACAGCTATCAAAAATATCAAACCCAATACACAAAAGGACATGGCCAGTTTGGAGACGGATAAACACAGGGTGCCATCGTTGATCAGAGGCCGGACATAGGGTGGATATTCTTCTGCTAAGTGAAAAAAGAAAGGAAAAAGTAAAGGGATATTAGAAAAGAAAGCCAAAAGGTAAAAAGTAAATTTGTTTTTTTCTGAAAATAACGCTTCACTTCCTTACCACTCATATTGTGTCGCCTATCATAGCGCAAACGATCCACCTCAATTTGTGGCGCTGTCACGGCCAGCGAATTGAAAACTTCAATGCGTGCCAAATGTTTATCGGTGCTTAGTATTAGTTTTTCGCTGGTACGGCAATTTACCTGAAATAAATAAAAAAAAAATAAAATAAAATTAATTAAAAAAATATTTTGAAAATTACAGAGAAGTGGAACAAAATATCAGGAAGCAAAAATCGTATTTAAAGAGCCATGACGATATCATCGGTGGCCATATGTAATTATGTCATAGCCTGGAAAAGAGTCGAATAGAGAAAGTTTTAAATTATCAAAAAGATAACAGTTCTAGAAATTGAAATTCATTTTGAATTTAATCACCACATTTTTAAATGAAATTTTCTAAGAGAGACGTACTTAATTTTTTAAATATCAAAAATATCTCTCGGAGAATTTTTGCATTTTTTGCAAACTTCAACTTCAGTCTGTTGTCATTTCTAAGCCACTCGTTCGACAGCTGTTTAAAGTTATTCCAGTGACAGCTCATTACATTGTTTACACGCATACAAAAGCATTTTGGTCAGAAAACAGCAACAACAGCAGAAATGCTTCGAAAAGTAAAGAAGCGACTTCCGATCGAAACCCGTAGCTTCGCAGTGGCCGAAAAATGGCTCGTGAGCTGAACATATCGCAATATTCCATTCGGCAAATATTGAAAAATGAGCTCGGGGTGAAGCCATTGAAATTCCAAAAAGTGCAAGAACTTACACCGCAACAGAAAGAAAATAGACTCAAAAGAGGTAAAGAGTTGCTTCGCTTGGCCGAAAGTGGTGAACTGCCGAATTTGGGTTTCTCCGATGAGAAAACATTCCATTCCGTTTTCCAGCAGTTTGTAAGCAAACACAAAATAATCGTGTTTACTTGCCAAAGAGGTCAGCTGAAAATGTGCACCTTCGGTTGGCCACCAGAACCCAAGCGCCGGCCATGGTCATGATGGTGTGGGCCGCCATAACAGCCGGTGGTCGCTCTCCGCTCGTATTAATCGACCGTGGCATCAGAATAAATGCCGAATATTATCGTGAAAATATTCTGGAGGGTGTATTAAAGCCTTGGGCACGCAAACATTTTGGCCGCAGATCTTGAACATTCCCACAAGTCTCCAGCACCATCGCACTTAGCACGCGCCACCCAAGAATGATTACAAATTGAAGTTCCCCGCTTCATTTCCAGCGCACAATGGCCACCAAAAATCTCCGGATACCAATTCGTTGGACTATTGTGTCCGGAGTATTTTGGAAGGACACCAAAGTGAAGGACACCAAGCAAGCGCTTCGCCGAGAATTGGCCAAAATACCGCAGAGCAACATTCGGGCAGCTTGTGACGGTTTCATTGGCCGTTTGAAGGCCAGAATTAGTGCCAACAGCGACCAATTCGAACAAATCTAAACTTATTCTAAAATTTGATGCTATTTCCGATATGTTAGCATTCATTCAATAAAATTAAAAAAAAAAATGTAAAAATTATGGCGTTTGACTTTGTTGGAGTTTTTTTTTTGTATCTCCCCCTGTAATTATACCCTACACCACAAGGTGGTCAGGGTATTATGTCTTTATGCATTTGTTTGTAACAGGCAAAAGGAAACGAGATAGACCCATAGTTCCTTTTGATGAATCACTTTCTGAGTTGATTTATGCATGTCAGTCCGTCTGTTCGTCGGACTGATTGGAGATAATCAGTAAAAATTTAGATATAGCTCCCATATATATCTTCGTCCGATTTGCCTTTAATTGTGCACCAAACGTGTAATATCAGCCCGAATATTATGGAATTTGGCACATACAACCAAATTAGGCCAAAAAATAAGTATGCCAAATTTGATCAAAATCGGTTCAGATATAGCTATAGCTCCCATATATATTGTTCATCCGATTTGTTATTTTTGTCCTCCGCAGCCGTAATATGCACTCTGTAACAACAATATTTGGGGAAATATATCAAATACAGCTCAGAAATACCTTTGCTAAATTTGATCGAGATCGGTTCAGATTTAGATATAGCTCCCATATATAACTTCGTCCGATTTAATTTTTATTGTACACCAAACGCCTAATATTTGCCCAAATGGTATGGAATTTGGCACATACGACCGAATTGAGTCTAGAAGGTATTATGCCAAATTTGGTGAAGATCGGTTCAGATATAGCTATAACTCCCATATACATATCTTCGTCCGATTTGCCTTTTATTGTGCACCGGAACGTGTAATATCAGCCCGAATAGCATGAAATTTGGCACATACAACCAAATTAGGCCAGAAAATAAGTATGGCAAATTTGATCGAAATCGCTTCAGATATAGCTATAGCTCCCATATATATTGTTCATCCGATTTGTTTTTTTTTTTTGTCCTCCACAGCCGTAATATGCACTCCGTAACAACGATATTCAGGGAAATATATCAAATACAGCTCAAAAATACCTTTGCTAAATTTTATCGAGATCGGTTCAGATTTGGATATAGCTCCCATATATATCTTTATCTGATTTCAAATTAATTTTGCACCAAATGGACAATACAAGTCCGAATTTAAAAAGATACAAATGCTTCGGCATATTTAGTCCTTTGAATTTTAAATTATAATTATAATCATAGCGTGTATGATTGAATTCTCCCATAAAAACTTTTAATTTTTATGTGGAGCTCAACTAAATTAGCAAAGTGGTGTAGGGGTATCATAAAATCGGCCCCGCCCGACTTTAGGACTTTCTTTACTGGTTTTGATTTGAAATTTAAACAAAGTCAAATCACAATAGTTAATTAGCAATAAGTTTATTGTCAAACTGTTGTTACAAGTAGTCTTCTTGTCCAACCTTAAATAGACTTTGGGCCGTTATTATTTTTTGTCTAAATTAAAAGTTATGAAATAAATAACATTGCGTAAAAATTGCTATAACCACTACATAAAACAGCCAAAGTAGCGATTTAAAAAAAAATCTCTACAACCCTTAAATAGGGGTTTTTATGTCTCAAAAATCACCAAAATTAGCGAGAAAACTATCGAAGTGGAAAAAAACAATTTTCTCAAAGGCCCACTACTTTTCAGCCCTGGCCGAAATTGGCTTAATTTAAATTTGAAAAATTCCCTCAATATTTGCATTGAAAATAAAATAGATTTATGTTAAAAATTTTCTAAATTTTGAAATATTTTTCTCAAATGATCTCCTTTCGAAAAACAATTTTCTCAAAGGCTCACAACTTTTCAGCCCTGGCCAAAATTGGCTTAATTTAAATTTGAAAAATTCCCTCAATATTTGCATTGAAAATAAACTAGATTTATGTTAAATAGTGGTTTTTATGCCTCAAAAATCACCAAAATTAGCGAGAAAACTATCGAATTGGCATCTCTGGTGCTAACATACGGTTATGAGCAATGCTGCATTATACAGGCATGTCACAGAATGTAAAATCGTTCAAGAGTGAAAACGAAAACGGTTTTAGCTTCTCTAAAAAACGGAAAACGCAAAAATTTTGCGTTTTGATATCACTTTCAAAAAGCAGGGTGAAATTGAAATGTTTAGTGATTTTAACGTAAAAAATTAACAGAAGACACATACATTTAACAGAAAATATTGTATTAACCAAATTCTCTTAGAATGAACTTGTTTTTGGAATTTATTTTACAAAAAATCTATTATTTTTCTAATCCATGACGAAAACGCAAAAAAATATGCAGAAATGAACGGCAGACTTGTATTGTTGAATTATTGCCATATGTGTTGAAGAAGAAGGTGTAGAAATGTATAACTGACAGACCAAAAAGCAATGTCCCTTTTCTATTATAAAAAAGGGATTCGTCTTCGGAAGGTTTAACCATTCTAACGTGAGTTCCGTCAATGCATCCTACAATTCCTGGAATTTCATAATTTTCAAAAAAGTACAATTTCGACTATCTTTTTTCTTCGGAAGACATTCTTAATTTGATCCAATGTGGACAAATTTCAGCTTCAATTGCATTAATAACTCTCCACATAATTGTAGAAACTGTACTTCTCCCAAGGCTTAGCTCCACATCTCTACCTATAACTCCTTGAAATGCACCCGTAGCCAAAAACCTAAGCGTTGTTGCAAGCTGGATAATAGCCGGTATATTGGAACGTTTGAGGTGGGGAGAAATTTTTTCCAAAACTAAAACAAAAGCTTCTTTATTTAGCCGATAATAAGTTATAAATCTGTAGAAATAAATTATTATTAAAATACATTTGAAAATAACTCATTGCTGGTGGAGCCTTACTCTGCATTTGAGTGAGATAAAGGATCTGATGCGTTCCTCAATGTCCGGCGACGAATTTTTCAGTAGACCGCTGATTTATTTCTTCATCAGCAAGTATTGAAGCCCCTGGCATTTTTACTTTTGGTGTTTATATTATAAAAAACAATTTAAACTCCTTTTTTAATTGTCAATAATTTGTTTACGACTTTTTTTTCATGGAGTTACCATATTTTTATTTCAAAAATGTGAAATGATTTTTTTTCCGGATTAGTCAAAACGTACCAGTGCTGAAGAAGCAAAAGCAAATCGTAACGATTTGGAAAAGGTGAAATAAATCGATTTCGTAAAATTTCTGTGACATGCCTGATAGACTCTCTTTAATTTCATCTCTGTTAAGAAAATTCTCTGAGAGAATTTTTTAATGAATTTCTGTTTTTTAATTAATTTCTCTTTAATTTTTTTTTAATATAAAGAAATTTCAAAGAGAATTTACTTTCTTAAACCCTTTTAATAATTTCTTTATCATTTTATTTCTCTTAACAAATTTCTCTTTGGAAATTCCCTGAGCTGAATTCTATTCCGAAATTTCTCTGAGATATTCTACTTTATTTTATTGCCAAACCCCCCCCCCCCCCTACACTCCTTTTTAGAGAATTTCTAAATGTGGTGTAAAAATTCTCTCTCATTTCATTGCTCTTAAGAAATTCCCTCTCTAACCCCCTCCCCTTTTTTTTCACCACAGTACATTAACTCCAAACTAACTTCATTTCGATAGTAAAAAATCACCTGAAATCTCATTCAGGTGTAATTAACGCTTAGCTGATTACATGAAATCGCCAAACTTGCATTTTTCATTTGCCTCGTTACAAAATCATCTTGGATTTCATTTGAAAAATTGCATTTCTTTATTTTTTTTTCGTTTCTCTCTCTCTCTCACACACACACACACTGTTGGATAATTTATAACCACAGAGCAGAGCATGTCGCTGGAATTGGACCGCATTGTAACATGCATGTAATACCATTACAACTTACATTGGGACAACGTCCTTTGCACAATTGAACGCCACAGCTGACGTGTAGACGTTCTCGATCCGGAAATTTGAAAGCTGGAAATGTTGCCGTATAGGTTTTCTCCACCAAATCCTCCTCGTCGAGTTTGGACCAACCCTCTTCGGCCGGTTTGATGGTGGTGTGCAGGGCAGGCATGACCTGGAATTAAAGAAAAAAAAACAAAAAAAAAATTATAGAAAAATTGTTTAATTTTCAAAAGACCAAGATCTCAATTCCTTTTTCATGAAAATTTGAAATCAAGACTTTTTTAAAGAACATATTTTTCCCATCACTTTTTTTATGGAGCCCTGGGTTTTTGGGCTTTTTAGCCTTTTCCAATCAACTTTGAAAATTTCCTTACAATTTGCGTAGGAAAACGAATTGCTTCAAAAAATAAATTTTACCAAATTTTGAAAAAAAAAAGATCAGTTAAATATACAGACAAATTGTTTAATCTTCAAAAGACCAGGATCTCAATTTCTTCTTCATGAAAATTTAAAATAATTTTTTTTAAAGAAAATATTTTCCCATAGCTTTTTTTTACAGAACAAGAATCCTGGACTTTTTAGCCTTTTCCAATACTTGGAATTTAAATTTTAATTTTTCCGAATGCAAGATATTTCATGGACTTTTAATAAATTAATGAAAATTTAAAGGAAAATAAAAAAAAATTATTAATAAGCCCGAGACTTTTCAGCCCTAGCCAATGTTTATGTTATTGGAATTTTAAAAATTTTCCAAGTATCTACGTATTAAAGCTAATATGAAAAAATTGGCTTTTGTTTATGTTATTGGAATTTTAAAAACTTTCTTGGAATCTGTGTATTAAAGCTAATATGAAAAAATTTTTAAAGTGTGTTTTTTTTTAAATTTGGAAAAAAAGAAAATAATTTAAAAAAATAAAAAGCCCGAGACTTTTCAGCCCTGGCCTTATTTATATTATTGGAATTTTGAAAATATTCTAGGTATATGCTTATTAAAACTAATGGTTTAAAATGCAAAAAATTCTTAAATTTTGTTTTTTAAAAAAATTGGAAAAACCAAATAATTTTTAAAGGTCCGGTACTTTTCAGTCCTGCTCAGAAATCATTTAATTTCAAATTTGAAAATTTCCTTAAAATTTGCGTTGGAACTTTAACAAATTTTGAAAAAAAGATCAGGTAAATCTAAATAATTTTTTTTAATTTTCAAAAGACCAGCAACTCAATTCCTTTTTCTCGAAAATTTGAAATTAGGTCTTTTTTACAATATTCAAAAGCGATACTTTAAAAAAATCGCCGAAAAATTTAGCTAAAATCATCAAAATACCGAATATTGGGAGGTACCGTTATATGGGGGCTATACGAAGACATGGACCTGCACAGACAATTTTCTTTCATAGGCTGTAGCGTTCATTTCGAACTTCAAATACCAAATTTGAAACAATTCCGGTGAATAATGTCGCTAAAATCATCAAAATACCGAATATCGGGAGGTACCGTTATATGGGGGCTATACGAAGACGTGGACCTGCACAGACAATTTTCTGTCTTAGGCTGTAGTATTCATTACGAACTTCAAATACCAAATTTGAAACAATTCCGGTGAATAATGTCGCTAAAATCATCCAAATACCCAATATCGGGAGGTAGCGTTATATGGGGGCTGTACCAAAACGTGGACCTACATGGCCCATTTTCAATACCAAAAGTCCTGCAGATATAATATACATTTGAGTACAATTTTATCAATCTACTTTAATTCGTTCGGAAGCTAGAGTGAGTTCCACAGACGCATAGACGGACGGCTATCACTAAATCGACATAGAATTTTATGCTGATCAAGAATACATATACTTTGTGGGGTCTAAAATGTATATTTCGAGGTGTTACAAACGGAATGACAAACTTAATATACCCTCCATACTATGGTGGAGGGTATAAAAATGGATTTTTCTCTCTGAGCCCGAAACTTTTCAGTCCTGGCCAGTTCTCGGTTTATTAAAATTTTAAAAATTTCCTAGGGATCCGTGTTTGAAGCCGAATGGCCGTTTGAAATATTTTTTAATATTTTTTGTTAATTAGAAATTTTATAAAAAAAATTCTAAATTTCTCAAAGGCCCACAACTTTTCAGCCCTGGCCAAAAATGGCTTAATTTAAATTTGAAAAATTCCTTCAATATTTGCAGTGAAAATAGAATAGATTTAAGTCAAAATTTCCTAAATTTTGAAATATTTTTTCTCAAATTATCTCCTTTCGAAAAACAATTTTCTGAAAGGCCCACTACTTTTCAGCCCTGGGCAAAATTGGCTTAATTTAAATTTGAAAAATTTCCTCAGTATTTGCATTGAAAAAAAACTAGATTTGTGTTAAAAATTTCCTAAATTTTGAAATATTTTTTTTTTCAAATTATCTCCTTTCGAAAAACAATTTTCTCAAAGGCCCACTACTTTTCAGCCCTGGCCAAAATTAGCTTAATTTAAATTTGAAAAATTCCCTCAATATTTGCATTGAAAATAAACTAGATTTATGTTAAAAATTTCCTAAATTTTGAAATTAGTTTTTTTTTTCAAATTATCTCCTTTTTAAAAACAATTTTCTCAAAGGCCCACAACTTTTCAGCCCTGGCCAAAATTGGCCGAATTTAAATTTGAAAAATTATCTAAATATTTGCATTGAAAAAAAACTAGATTTGTGTAAAAAATTTCCTAAATTTTGAAATATTTTTTTTTTCAAATTATCTCCTTTCGAAAAACAATTTTCTCAAAGGCCCACTACTTTTCAGCCCTGGCCAAAATTAGCTTAATTTAAATTTGAAAAATTCCCTCAATATTTGCATTGAAAATAAACTAGATTTATGTTAAAAATTTCTTAAATTTTGAAATTAGTTTTTTTTATCAAATTATCTTTTTAAAAACAATTTTCTCAAAGGCCCACAACTTTTCAGCCCTGGTCAAAATTGGCTGAATTTAAATTTGAAAAATTTCCACAATATTTGTATTGAAAATAAAATAGATTTGTGTCATAATTTCCTAAATTTTTATTTTTTTTTTAAATTATCTCAACACTTTTCTCAAAGGCCCAAAACTTTTCAGCCCTGGCCAAAATTGCCTGAATTTAAATTTGAAAAATTTTCTCAATATTTGCATTGAAAATAAACTAGATTTATGTTAAAAATTTCTTAAACTTATTAATATTTTTATATTTTTTTCTCAAATTTCGAAAAACAATTTTCTCAAAGGCCCACAACTTTTCAGCCCTGGCCAAAATTAACTTAATTTAAGTTTTAAAAATTTCCTCAATATTTATATTGAAAATAAAATAGGTTTATGTTAAAAATTTCCTAAATTTTGAAATATTTTTTTCTCAAATTATCTCCTTTCGAAAAACAATTTTCTCAAAGGCCCACAACTTTTCAGCCCTGGCCAAAATTGGCTTAAATTAAATTTGAAAAATTCCCTTAATATTTGCATTGAAAATAAAATCGATTTAAGTCATAATTACCTCAATTTTGAAATTTGTTTTTTTTTTCAAATTATTTCCTTTCGAAAAACCATTTTCTCAAAGGCCCACAACTTTTCAGCCCTGGCCAAAATTGGCTTAATTTAAATTTGAAAAATTTCCTCAATATTTGTATTGAAAATAGAATAGATTTATGTCGAAATTTCCTAAATTTTGAAATAATCTCCTTTGGAAAAACAATTTTCTCAAAGGCCCACTACTTTTCAGCCCTGGCCAAATTGGCTTAATTTAAATTTGAAAAATTTCCTCAATATTTGTATTGAAAATAGAATAGATTTATGTCGAAATTTCCTAAATTTTGAAATAATCTCCTTTGGAAATACAATTTTCTCAAAGGCCCACTACTTTTCAGCCCTCGCCAAAATTGGCTTAATTTAATTTTGAAAAATTTCCTCAATATTTGCATTGAAAATAAACTAGATTTATGTTAAAAATTTCCTAAAATTTGAAATATTTTTTTTTTCTCTAATAATCTCCTTTCGAAAAACAATTTTCTCAAAGGCCTACTACTTTTCAGCCCTGGCCAAAATTGCCTTAATTTAAATTTAAAAAATTTCCTCAATATTTGCATGGAATATAAAATAGATTTATGTTAAAAATTTCCTAAATTTTGAAATATTTTTTCTCAAATTATCTCCTTTCTAAAGTACTTGGAGGGCCAGTCCGAGAAATAGCATTTTTTTTTCAAACATTTAATTATCAAAACAAAAATACATTTCAACTTTCGCTTTCCATTGCATAAACTGTATACAGCATGCACTCACTTGTTCATGTTTGCAAAATTCAAACAAAACATGAAATAAAAATTTTAAATACCTTTCAGGCTGGGCAGTATCTTTGGAGTTAAACAATGCAGTGCAATTTTTTTTGCAATATTTTTGCCGGTTAAATATACACCAAGCGTAAATTTCGTATATACTTAAAAAACAACAACAACAGCAACAAATAGTGTAAACTACTTAACACAAAAAATGCGATTGCATAGACGACGCATGGGCCCATGGCGGGGTAATGAACTTTCAAAGAAGTCTCCTCAAATGCTGGGCCAGACATTTGTGGTAAAGTGTGTAAACTGCACACAATTGCAACGAGCTCAAATATTAGATTACATCATTGTTTGTTTGGTTCCGTCACCCGAACAGCAAAAAAAAAAAAATGTGAGAGGGGTAATATGATCACATTAGAGAAATAGAAAAAAAAATCCGTCATAATATTGTTTTTTAATTATTTGCTACACTTTTTTATGCCCATTCACACTCACACACACACACACATGGGTGTAGGTATGTGTGCGTGGTTGGCTGGTGTAATTTTAGCCGCCTGCCTTGTTATCATGTTTTATGATTTCATTTCGGCCCCAACATCTTCATACACAACTTTTATGAGCTGCCGAACACCAAGAGTGTGAGCGAGCCATGAATGCAACATGTCTTGTGGGGGCCCTTCAATGATTCAACAACCCTGGATGTCAAGTTCAATGTTTTTTTTTTCTTCACCAATTCTTTGAATTGGCCATGTGAAATTTTGTCACAATGGGTGGTAAAATGTGGGCACAGTGGGTTGATTTTTTCAAAAGGGGTAGACTTGCAGAATCACAAAATTTAAGAAAAATTAAAAAAAAAATTTAGAAAATTTTAAAAATAAAAAAAAAATTGAAGCCCGAGACTTTTCAGTCCTGACCAATATTGACTTATTTTGAATTTCAAAAATTTCCTCAGTATGTACGTCTATAAATGAAGTTCCGGACGTTTAATACTTCAAAAATTTCAAAATTTTTCATCAAGCCCGGGACTTATCAGTCCAGACCAAAAAACTTTTTTTTAAATTTAAAATTTTTTCCTGGTACGCCTTACCGTAAGAAACTGCCAGACATATTTTTCAGTCAACCTTTGTTCCAAAAATATAAAAAAATCCAAGCCCGGGACTTTTCAGTCCTGGCCAATATTGACTTATTTTGAATTTAAAAAATTTCCTCAGGATTTACGTGTAAAAATTAAGTTCCGGACGTTTAAAAATCCAATCATTTTCAAAAAATTTTACCAAAAATATAAAAAAAAAATCCAAGCCCGGGACTTTTCAGTCCTGGCCAATATTGACTTATTTTGAAATTCAAAAATTTCGTCAGTATGTATGTCTATAAATTAAGTTTTAGACGTTTAAAAATCCAAAATTTTTCCAAAAAAAATTACCAATCCCGGGACTTATCAGCCCTGACCAAAATTTATTATTTTGAATTTAAAACATTTTCCTGGTATACATTACCGTTAGAAACTGCCTGGCATATTTTTTTAGTTTATCTAAGCAAAAATGGAATAAAAATCAAAGATTTCAAAAATTTTCCAACAAGCCCGGGACTTTTCAGTCCTGGTCAATATTGACATATTTTCAATTTTAAAAATTTTATTAGTATGTACATTTAAAAATGAATTTCTAGACGTTTAAAAATCCAAAATTTTTCAAAATTTTTTACCAAGCCCGGGACTTATCTGCCCTGATCAATTATTATTATTTTTTTAATTTAAAAAAATTTTCCGGTATATATTACCGTAAGAAACTGCCAGACAATTTTTTTTATTTTATCTAAGCAAAAATGAAATAAAAATCAAAGATTTCAAAATTTTTCTACCAAGCCCGGGACTTTTCAGTCCTCGTCAATATTGACTTATTTTGAATTTTAAAAATTTCCTCAGTATGTACGTCTATAAATAAAGTTTTGGACGTTTAAACATCCAAAAAATTTCAAAATTTTTTACCAGGCCTGGGACTTTTCGGCCCTGACCAAAATTTAATAATTTTAATTTAAAATATTTTCCTGGTATATATTACCGTTAGAAACTGTTATATATATTTTATTTTTATTTTTTCTAAGCAAAAATGAAATAAGAATCACACATTTCAAATATTTTCCAACAAGCCCGAGACTTTTCAGTCCTGGTCAATATTGATATATTTTCAGTTTAAAAAATTTTATTAGTATGTACGTTTAAAAATAAATTTCTAGACATTTAAAAATCCAAAAATTTTCCAATTTTTTTTCAACAAGCCCGGGACTTATCAGCCCAGACCAATTATTATTATTTATTTGTTTATTTATATTTTTTGTGAACATTTTCCTGGTATATATAACCGTAAGAAACTGCCTGGCATATATTTTGTTTCTATTTTGTCTAATATAAAATGGAATAAAAATCAAACATTTCCAAAAATTTCTACCAAGCCCGGGACTTTTCAGTCCTGGTCAATATTGACTTATTTTGAATTTTAAAAATTTCCTCAGTATGTTCGTCTATAAACAAATTTTTGGACGTTTAAACATCCAAAAAAATTTCAAAATTTTTTTCCAAGCCCGGGACTTATCAGCCCTGACCAATTATTATTATTTATTTATTTTTACTTTTTGTGAACATTTTCTTGGCATACATTACCGTAAAAAACTGCCAGACATATTTTGTTTTTATTTTATCTAAGCAAAAAATAAATAAAAATTAAAGATTTCCAAAATTTTCCACCAAGCCCGGAACTTTTCAGTTCTGGTCAATATTGACTTATTTTGAATTTTAAAAATTTCCTCAGTATGTACGTCTATAAAGGAAGTAATGGACGTTTAAAAATCCAAAAATTTTCAAAATTTTTTCACCAAGCCCGGGATTTATCATCCCACATTAAAATTTATTATTTTGAATTTAAAACATTTCCTTGATATAGATCGCCGTAAGAAACTGCCTGACATATTTTGTTTTTATTTTATCTAAATAAAAATGGAAAAAAAATCAAAGATTTCAAAAATTTGCCAACAAGCCCGGGACTTTTCAGTCCTGGTTAATATTGACATATTTTCAATTTTAAAAATTTTATTAGTATGTACATTTAAAAGACAATTTCTAGACGTTTAAAAAACTAAAAATTTTCAAATTTTTTCACCGAGCCCGGGACTTATCAGTTCTGGCCAAAATTTATTATTTTGAATTTAAACATTTTTCCTAGCATATATTACCGTAAAAAACTGCCAGACAATTTTATTTTATTTTATCTAAGCAAAAATGGAATAAAAATCTAAGATTTCAAAAATGTTCTACCAAGCCCTCGTCAATATTAACATATTTTGAATTTCAAAAATTTCCTCAGTATGTACGTCTATAAATGAAGTTTTGGACGTTTAAAAATACAATAATTTATCAGCCCTGACCTAAATTTAATATTTATTTATTTTTCTAATATAAAAATTTGCCGGGACTTTTCAGTCCCGAATTTAAAAAAATTCCTCAGAATGTACGTCTATAAATGAAGTTCTAGACGTATAAAACTCCAACAATTTTTAAATTTTTTTACCAAGCCCGGGACTTATCAGCCCTGACCAAATTTTTGACAATTTTGACTTAATTTGAATTTAAAACATTTCCTCAGAATATACGTTTCAGAACTTTTTTTCAGCCAAACTTTGTTCAAAAAATATTTGAACTCTTCAAAAACCCTTAAATACTGACGAACATTTCTGAATCTGCCAAAGGCCGGAACTTTTCAGACCATGTCAAACTTAATTTCTTTTTTTTTTGGAAAAATATTTATAATATAATGGACAAAATATAATTTTATATTTGAAATCGCTAGATAAGATTTGATTAGTTACAAAATACAAATTATATCACTGGTACAGGACTTTTCAGCCCTCGCCCAAATTTCACTTAATTTACATTGGGAAACCATTCTTGAGTAGTGCATTTGAACATTTGAAAATTCGATAAATTAAAAAAAAAAATATATATCACAGGCCCGGGACTTTTCAGTCTTGGCGAAAAATGACATAGTTTCAATTTTGAAAATTTCCTTGAAATGTCCATTGTCTTAATCCCCATAATAAAACAACATTATTTTTGACTTCTTCGGAGAAAAAAAAAAGAAAAATACAATTTTTATCACTGGCCCGGAATTTTTCAGCCCATGTCAAACTATTTATTTTTTGGAAGAAATATTTGTCAAATACTCCAAAAAAGAGATTTAAGATTCAAAATTTGCGGCGGAAAATTAAAACCACTTAAAATATAAATTTTATCACAAGCTCGGGACTTTTCAGTCCTGGCGAAAAATGACTTCATTTCAATTTTGAAAATTTCCCTGATATTTGCATTGAAAAATGAATAGTTTTTGAAAATATAACAGCAATATTTTTATTTTATATAGACGTTGAGTGGAACTTCTATAGGCCTACCATCGACTAGACCCCCAATTTAAAAATTAACCTTTTGCTAAATTATAATTTTTTTAAGTTTTGTAGAATAAATACAAATGCCATGCCGCCAATTAACTATCCAATAAATCCTGCATTGTCCAAAAATCCCAATTTTATCCCAAGCCCGGGACTTTTCAGTCATTGTCAAAATGTCTCTAATTTTTGGAAAAACACTTTTGACATCATTAAAAATGACATTTAACATTCAAAATATTCCCCGGAAACTTCCAACCATTTGGAATACAAATTATATCACAGGCCCGGGACTTTTCAGTCCTGGTGAAAAATGACTCAATTTTAATTTTGAAAATTTCCTGATATTTACATTGTAAAAAGTTTTATTTTCCATAATAAAACAATATTATTTTGGACTTCTTCAGAAAAAAAAAAACGGAAAATAGAACTTTTATCACAGGCCCTGGACTTTTCAGCCCTGGCCAAAATGTCTCTGATTTTTGGAAAAACATTTGTGATATCCCTAAAAATATTATTAACATTCGAATTTTTTCCAGAAAATTTCCGATCATTTAAAATACAAATTATATCACAGGCCCGGAACTTTTCAGTCCTGGCGAAAAATGACAATTTAAATTTTCGAAATTTCATTAGCACTTGCATTGGAAATCGTGTAAATTTTTGGCAATAAAATATAATAAAATAGGTCCCTAAAATGGTGGAGGTTCAATGGTCCTTCCTTCAAGGAAGGATTTTTTTGTTCTACACTAACAAGAAAACTAAGCCTAGGTCAAAAACTCGTAATTGTTTGTAAAATTTTAAAATTATCATTAAACAGTCAACGATTTCCAAAAATTCTTCAAAAGCAAAATATATCACAGGCCCGGAACTTTTCAGCCCTGGCCAAAAGTGACTTTATTTCAATTTTGAAAATTTCCCATACATTTTGCCAATGTTAGCAATAAAAATATGATGAAATAGATCCCTAAAATAGTGGAGCTTCAATGGTCCTTCCTTCAAAGAAAGACTATTTTACCTAAAAATTTTCACAAGCCCGGAACTTTTCAGCCCAGCTCAAAATCTCTTAATTGTTTGTAAAATGCCTAAAAATATTATTTAACATTCAAAATCTTCTAAATTTGACATTCAATCATTTAAAACACAAATTATATTACAAGCCCGAGAATTTTCATCCCTGGTTAAAAGTGACTTTATTTCAATTTTAAAAATTTCCCTAGCATTTGCGTTGCAAAATGTGTCATATTTTGTGTTTAATATTTTCAAATTATTCTTTTAAATAAAAATATAAAAAATTGAAGCCCGGTACTTTTCAGTCCTGACCAATATTGACTTATTTTGAATTTAAAAAATTTCCTCAGGATTTACGTATAAAAATTAAGTTCTGTACGTTTAAAAATCAAATCATTTTCAAAAATTTTACCAGGCCTGGGACTTATCAGCCCAGACCAACATTTTTTTTTAATTTATTAAATTTTCCTTTTGTATACTGCCTTTTTTACGGTAAGAAACTGCCTGAGATATTTTTTATTTTATCTAAGCAAAAATTGAATAAAAATCAAACATTTCAAAAATTTTCTACCAAGCCCGGGACTTTTCAGTCCTGGCCAATATTGACTTATTTTGAGTTTCAAAAATTTCCTCAGTATGTACGTCTATAACTAAAGTTTTGGACGTTTAAAAATCCAAAAATTTTCAAAAAAAATTACCAAGCCCGGGACTTTTCAGCCCTGGCCAAAAATGACTTTTTTTTATTGTCCCGGAACGCCCGGAACTTTTTAGCCCAGCTCAAAAACTCGTAATAATTTGTAAAATGCCTAAAAATATTCGAAATCTTCCAAATTTGATATCCAATCATTTAAAATACAAATTATATCACAAGCCCGGGACTATTCAGCCCTGGTCAAAAGTGACTTTATTTCAATTTTGAAAATGTACCTATCATTTTCAGCCCATATTAAAATCTCTTCATTGTTTGTACAACGACGCTTTTAGAAACCTTCCAAATTTGATATATAATCATTTGGAATACAAATTATATCACAAGCCCGCGACTTTTCAGCCCTGGCCAAAAATTACTTTATTTCAATTTTGAAAATTTCCCTAGCATTTGCGGCGGAAAATGGGTTGATTTATAAAATAAAAAATCTTTATAGATCTCTCAAAGATAGTGAAGCTTCTATGGCTCATTCAGAAGAATTTGCGTATTATTTTAAAATTATTTTTTTAAATGACATTTTTATTATTATTTTTCAAAAATTATTTTTGTTTTTTGATAAACAATCCATTGTGGATTTCATGGCTCATTAGCTTGAATGTTCGATTTGAAGAAAGCGCGTGTTTTTTATTCTTCACTGATGAGAAATCTAAATTTTTTTACAAGCCCGGAACTTTTCAGCCCAGCTCAAAAACTCGTAATTGTTTGTAAAATGTCTAAAAAATATTATTTAACATTTGAAATCTTCTAAAATGACATTTAATTTTTTAAAATAAAAATTATATCACAAGCCCGGGACTTTTCAGCCCTGGTCAAAAATGATTTTATTTCAATTTTGAAAATTTCCCTAGCATTTGCGGCGGAAAACGGGTGGATTTATAAAATAAAAACTATTTATAGATGTTTCATAGATAGTGAAGCTTCTGTGGCTGCTCGAGAAGAATTGGTGTATTATTTTCAAATAATTTTTTTTAAATTAAATTTTATTGGTATTTTTTTTAAAAATTATTTTTGTTTTTTGTTCACAAGTCCATTGAAGATTTCATGGCTTTAATGCTTCATTTGAAGAAAGCGCGTGTTTTTTATTCTTCACAGGCGAGAAATCTAAAATTTTTTACAAGCCCGGAACTTTTCAGCACATTTCAAATACTCGTAATTGTTTGCAAAATGCCTAAAAATATTATTTAACATTCGAAATCTTCTAAAATGACATTTAATCATTTAAAATAAAAATTATATCACAGGCCCGGGACTTTTCGGCCCTGCCTAAAAATGACTTTATTTCAATTTTAAAAATTTTCTTAGCACTTGCGGTGCTAAATGGGTGGATTTATAAAATAAAAAAAATCTTTATAGATCTTTCATAGATAGTGAAGTTTCTATGGCTTTTCAGAAGAATTTGTTCAATTAAATTTTTATTGTCCCGGAACGCCCGGAACTTTTTAGCCCATCTCAAAAACTGGTAATAATTTGTAAAATGCTTTAAAAAAATATTATTTAACATTCGAAATCTTCTAAAATGACATTTAATCATTTAAAATAAAAATTTTATCACAAGCCCGGGACTTTTCAGCCCTGGCCAAAAGTGACTTTATTTCAATTTTGAAAATTTCCTGAACTTTTCATGGGTCAAAAAATTCGTAATTATTTGTAAAATGCCTAAAAATTTTCGAAATCTTCCAAATTTGACATCCAATCATTTAAAATACAAATTATATCACAGGCCCGGGACTTTTCAGCCCTGGCCAAAAATGACTTTATTTCAATTTAAAAAATTTCCTTAGTATTTGCGGCGGAAAATGGGTGGATTTATAAAACAAAAATTCATTATAGATTCATAGATATTGAAGCTTCTGTGGTTCTTCTAGAAGAATTTGTGTACCTTTTTTAAATTTTTTTTAAAATAAATGTTTTTATTATTATTTTTCAAAAATATTTTTTTTTTCACAAAATTATTGTGGATTTTGAAAATTCCCTAGCATTTGCGTTAAAAATGTGTGGATTTTTAAAATAAAAAATCTTTATAGATCTTCCATAAATAGTGAAACCTCTATGGCTCATCCAAAAGAGTTTGTGGATTTTTTTTCAAATTATTTTTTTAAATTAAATTTTTATTTTTATTTATTATTTTTGAAAAATTATTTATTTTGTCTTCACCAATCCATTGTGCATTTTATGGCTCATTGGCTTTAATGCTCGATTTGAAGAAAGCGCGTGTTAATTGTTACCACACATCAAGCCGGCTTTTATCCACAGCAATTCTCTTCGGTGTTTGTGTGTGTTTTTCGTTTGTTTTCATGAGTTCTTTTATTATTTAATAAAGGGTACTGTTAAGTACTTTAGGTATGCTTGTTAAAAAAAAGACTTGGCTATAACATGCGTTGTTTAAAAAAAGACAAAAAAAAAAAATAATTACTTCAGCTACTGTCTACCGGTTATTTGTCATCAAAAGTTGCTTTGCTGTTGGTTTAGGGAGTTTCCCACAGCTATTTGTAGTTCACTTTTTCTTATTGTTGTTGCTGTTGGTTTGTGTTATGAAAAAAATTCCCAGCAATTTGTTTTTGCAAAGTGATAATCAAAAAAAAAAAAAAAAAAAAATGAAGACTGTGTAATATTTCACTTTTTTAATGGATAAACATTTTATGTTTTCGAAAAAACAAAACATTACTTCCGTAAGAAAAAGAGAAAATAAATCATTTTTCTGAGGGGCGAAGGGTAATACGGAAGTAAAAAAGAAATATAAATAATTTGGAATTGAGAATGGATTACAAGAATATCAAATTTATTAAAAAAATATAATAATCAAAAGACTTAAGACACAAACGTTTTGAATGAGAAAATGTTTTGAGGAATTAAAACTCTCTCTCTCACTCTCTTTGAATTATTACTGAAATGGAACAAAAGACTTAAGACACAAACCTCTTTTATTTGATATTGCTCTGTTTGAGAGTTGGTGCTATCAAAATTACACTCTTTCTCTCTCATTTAATTATCTAAAAGAACAAAAGACTTAAGACACATACTTTGTCATTTGCTACTGAGGAGCACTTAACAAATTGATGCAATGCAGTTATATTCTCTCACTCCCTCCCTCTCTCTCTCTCTCTCTCTCTCTCTCTCTCTCTCTATCGTTTATTACCACAATGGAACCAAAGACTTAAGACACAAACCTAGTGCTTTTATCCAAAGGAACTTATAAATACGATTCAAATTGGGAAAATGGTAATAATTTGAAAACAAATAATTTTAATTAAAATTTCTTTTAATATCGGGTGAGATGAAAAAACTGCAACCAACTTCAGACTGCTGTCATTTCTAAGCCACTCGTTCGACAGCTGTTAAAATTATTCCATAGAAAGCTCATTATATTGTTTACCAGCGTAAAAAAAACATTTTGTTGAGAATTTTCCAGAAAAAAAGTTACGGTGCCAGTACATAAAAAGCTTGAAGTCATGGCTAGGCGTATTAATGTCAAATTATAATGGAAAACGACGGCAGAATTTTAGTGTGGCTCTGTAATCCCTTTATGAAATGTCACAAAATATGCCTAGCCATGACTTCAAGCTTCTTATGCACTTGTACCTTTCAAGTGTGATAGTGTGATTTCTTTATATTTGGCTGGAAAACTACAAGTGGCTATCGCTAGAGCCCGCCAGCATTTAAATGTGAATAAATTTGTTTGTGTCTCGTACCATCGCTCGTTACCGTGATACTGGTAGCGTAGCCCGAGGAAGTCAAGGAATTGGAAGGAAGAAAGCTTCAACATCAGCAGAAATAGTTCGAAAAGTAAAGAAGCGACTTGATCGAAACCCATCGCGTCGCAGTGGCTGAAAAATGGCTCGTGAGATGAACATATCGCAATATTCCATTCGGCAAATATTGAAAAATGAGCTCAGGGTAAAGCCATTGAAATTCCAAAAAAGTGCAAGAACTTACACCGCAACAGAAACAGAACAAAAAATAGACTCAAAAGAGCTTTAAGAGTTGCTTCGCTTGGCCGAAAGTGGTGAACTACCGAATTTGGTTTTCTCCGTTCTCCAATGAGAAAAAATTCGTTGTCCAGCAGTTTGTAAACAAACAAAATGATCTGTTTACTTGCCAAAGAGGTCAGCTGGAAATGTGCCACTTTCGGTTGGCCACCAGAACTCAAGCGCCGGCCATGGTGATGGAGTGGGCCAACATAACAGCCGATGGTCGCTCTCCGCCCGTATTAATCGACCGTGGTATCAGAATAAATGCCGAATATTATCGCAAAAATATACTGAAGGGTGTATTAAAGCCTTTTTGCCGCAGACCTTGGACATTCCAACAGGAATCAGCACCATTTCTCACTTAGCACGCGCCACCCAAGAATGGTTACAAAATGAGGTTTCTCGCTTCATTTGCAGCCAATCCGTTGGACTATTGTGTCTGGAGTTTTTAAAAAAATACCAAAGTGTCGATCACCTCAAACAAGCGCTTCGCCGGGAATGGGCCAAAATACCGCAGAGCAACATTCGGCCAGAGTGTGACGGTTTCATAATTCATACCAAAGGTGACCAATTCGAACAAATCTAAACTTGGATGGGTATTCAAAATTTTGGCCCTTTGTGGGGAAGGTACCAGAAGGAGTGGTCCGATCTCAACCATCTTTATAAAAGATCTTGTGTTGGTGGAAATATTGAGATATGCCTGGTCTGAATGAAATCGCTTGTAAATTTCGCGTTTTATGAGCTTCATGTATATTCACAATTTTTGACGGTTTGTGGGGGAGGTACCAGAAGGATAGGACCGATATAATCCGTGAAGATCTTGTTCTGATAGAAATATTGAGATGTGCCAAGTCTGAATGGAGTCGGATGTTAATTTTGCGTTGTACGAGGTTCGTGGATATTAAAAATTTTGACCCTTTGTGGGGGAGATACTAGAAGGAGATGACCGATATGTTCCATCTTCACAGCAGATCTTGTATTAGTAGAAATATTGAGATGTACCAAGTATGAATGGAATTGTATATTAATTTCGTGTTTTATAAGCTTCGTGGATATTCAAAATTTTGACCGTATGTGGGGAGCTACCAGAAGGAATGGTCCGATCTCTACCATCTTTATAAAAGATCTTGTGTTGATGGAGATATTAAGATGTGCCAAGTCTGGAATGGAATCGGATGTTAATTTCACGTTTTATGATCTTCATGGATATTCAAAATTTTTACCCTTTGTGGTGGAGGTACCACTAGGAGTGAACCGATATTTCCCATTTTCACCGATATATCCCCTAGTAGAAATAATGGCATGTGGGAAATATGAAGAGAACCGAACGCTTATTTCGGATTTTATAATAGTTCGGGTTATTCAAAACGTTGACCCTTTGTGGGCGAGGTACCAGAAGGAATGGTCCGATCTTTACTATCTTTATAACATATCTTATACTGATAGAAATATTGAGATGTACCAAGTATGAATGGAATCGGATGTAAATTTCGCATTTTATGAGCTTCATGGCTATTCAAAATTTTGACCCTTTGTGGGGGAGGTACCAGAAGGAGTGGACCGACATTTTCCATTTTCGCAACTGACATAGAACTGATGCAAATATTAGGATGCGCAAAGTTGGAGAAATATTGGATAATTATTTCTCTTTTTGTACAGAAAATATATTTTTTGAAAATTCCGAGCTTTTGTGGGGGAGGTATCAGAAGGAGTGAACCGATATATTCCATCTTAACATCAGACTTTGGGTTGATAAAAATATTGGGATGTCTGAAATTTGAAGACAATCCGTCTCTTATATTACATTTTATAAGTGTTGCAATAATTCAAAATGTTGACCCTTTGTGGGGGAGGTACTTGATGGAGTGTACCGATATTGTCCATTTTCGCACCTAACCTAGCACTGACGCAAATATTAGGATTTGCAAAGTTGGAGCACTATCGCAGTGTCCATTTTATTTCTGTGCAGAAAATATATATTTTTGAAAATTTCGACCTTTTGTGGGGGAGGTACCAGAAGGTGTGGACCGATATTAACCATCTCCGAACTTGATCTAAGTTTGACAAAAATATTACGATGTACCAAGTTTGGACCAAATCGGATACTCTCTTCGAGAGTTATTGTGCGCAGCAGCCAGACGGATGGACATCGTTAGATCGACTCCAAATGCCCTGAAACGGATTTGGTCCAAAAAGAAATAGGGTCCAAGCCGTTATTTCTATGAGGCACGTTTTGGCCGTATCAAATGATATATATCAGCTCTAGCCATATGGCTGAGGGTATAAAAATCTCTTTCTCTCTTTACTCTTGTTTATTTCTCCAATAAAACAAAAGACTTAAGACACAAACCTAGTGCTTTTATGCAGAGAAATTTATAAATACGATTCAAATTGGGAAAATGGTATTAATTAGAAAACAAAAACATTTTAATTAAATTTTCTTTTAATTTATAAGAAATCGAAAGTAAAAACTTTCCCTCTCTCTCAAACGAAAGACTTAAGACACAAACCTTTTTAATTTGATATTGCTCTGCTAAGGAGTTGATGCAATAAAAAAATTCGCTCTTTCTCTCGCTCTCTCTCTCTCATTTAATAATACCACAGAACAAAGGACTTAAGGCACAAACCTTACCTTTTGAAACTGTGGAGCACTAAACAAATTGATACAACAAAAATCGTATACTCTCTCTCTTCTCTCTCCCCTTGTTTATTTCTCCAATAAAACAAAAGACTTAAGACACAAACCTAGGGCTTTTATGCGGAGAAACTTATAAATGAGACTTAAATTGAGATATTTTTCTTAGATTTAATTTTAAATATTTTATTATTTTTTTTTTGTCTTTAAGAACAAATAATATTAATTAAATAAAAAAAGAAATCTATTGATCAAAATATCTCCCAATTCTTTTCACTATTACTAACCTCATTATTTTTTTTTTCTTTTCATATTTTTTTTTTTAAATATTTCTTCGCAGCAAAATACGAAATATTTCCGTTAATCCACTGGCATTTTGTTCTCCCCATGGCACCCTTATAAAATCAAAACTTTAATTCACATTTAAACATTTCATGGCTATTATCTGTCTAATTTGATAACTCACTTTCACAAAAAAACAAACCCACCGAAAATGACTTATTTAAAATTCATATTTCGAAAATAAAAAAAAATTCTTAAGAAGACTTTAATGAAAGGGAAATTATGATTTTTTGATTCATTCAAGCTATACATCGCCTAAAACCATCATCATTTCATTCTTTAACGGATGTTTTAAACACAATTTATTTTAATTTATGCGTGCATGTGTGTGTCTGTGCTCACCAGGTGTGAAGTGAGGTGATTTGTTCTTTATATTGTCTTCAGGCTATTATAATTCATGCAGTACAGTGAGAAAAATACAGGGGTTGGATATTTCTAATATTTAGGAATTTTAATAAAAAAAAAAATATTCCTTTAGGAAAACGGCACAGAAATATTTTTTACTCGAAATTCCCAAATTTCCAAAAAAAAAAATTAATCAAAGTTTTCTTTTTAAAAAAATGGACCTTCGGTCAAATTAAAAATTTTTAAAATATTTAAATTTTCCAAATTTCAAAAAAATATATAAAATAAGATATAATCAAAAAAAAAATTTTTAATGGACCTTCGAATAAAATAAAAATTCCCAATATAACCAACAAAAAAAAAAAAAAAATAATAATTTAAAAAAAATCTTGTTTTTTATGTAATACAAATTTTATCACTGGCCCGGGACCTTTAAGCCCTCGAACAAATTTCACACAATTTAAATTTAGAGAATTTATTTTGCATTGGAAAACCATTCTTGAAAAAAAATAATCAAAGTTTTTCTTTTTTTTTAATTGGTCCTTCAATCAAATTAAAAATTTTTAATATATTCAAATTTTCCAAATTTCCAAAAAAATATATAAAATAAGATATAATCAATTTTTTTTATTGAACTTCGAAGGAAAGATCTTTGATCTCCTCTCGATATTCGGTATTTTGATGATTTTAGCGACATTATTTACTGGAACTATTTCAAATTTGGTATTTGAAGTTCGTAATAGATACTACAGCATAAGACAGAAAATTGTCTGTGCAGGTCCACGTCTTCGCATAGCCCCCATATAACGGTTCTACACGATATTCGGTATTTTGATGATTTCAGCGACATTTTTCACCGGAATTGTTTCAAATTTAGTATATGAAGTTCATAATGAATGCTACAGCCTATGACAGAAAATTGTCTGTGCAGGTTGACGTCTTCGTATAGCCCCCATATAACTGTACCTCCCGATATTCGGAATTTTAATGATTTAAGCGACATTATTTACCGGAAATGTTTCAAATTTGGTATTCGAAGTTCGTAATGAGTACTACAGTCTATGCCAGAAAATTGTCCGTGCATGTCCACGTCTTCGTATAGCCCCCATATAACCGTACCTCCCGATATTCGGTATTTTGATGATTTTAGCGACATTATTTACCGGAATTATTTCAAATTTTGTATTTGAAGTTCGTAATATATACTACAGCATAAGACAGAAAATTGTCTGTGCAGGTCCACGTCTTCGTATAGCCCCCATATAACGGTACCTCCCGATATTCGGTATTTTGATGATTTTAGCGACATTATTTACCAGAAGTGTTTCACATTTGGTATCCGAAGTTCGTAATAGATACTACATCATAAGACAGAAAATTGTCCGTGCAGGTCCACATCTTCGTATAGCCCCCATATAACGGTACCCCCCTGAATTTCGGTATTTTGATGATTTTAGCGACATTATTTACCGGAATTGTTTCAAATTTCGCATTTGAAGTTCGTAATGAATACTTCACACTATGACAGAAAATTGTCTGTGCAGGTCCATGTCTTCGTATAGCCCCCATATATCTGTACCTCCCGATATTCGAAATTTTAATGATTTTAGCGACATTATTTACCGGAATTGTTTCGAATTTCGCATTTGAAGTTCGTAATGGATACTACAGCCTGTGACAGAAAATTTCCTCTGCAGGTCCACGTCTTCGTATAGCCCCCATATATCGGCACCTCCCGAATTTCGGTATTTTGATGATTTCAGCGACATTATTTACCGGAATTGTTTCAAATTTGGTATTCGAAGTTCGAAATGGATACTACAGCCTGTGACAGAAAATTGTCTGTGCAGGTCCACGTCTTCGTATAGCCCCCATATAACGGTACCTCCCGATATTCGGTATTTTGATGATTTTAGCGACACTATTTACCGGAACTATTGTAATTTTGCCATTTGAAGTTCGTAATGAATACTACAGCCTCAGACAGAAAATTGTCTGTGCAGGTCCATGTCTTCTTATATCCCCCATGTATTGGTACCTACCGATATTCGGTATTTTGATGATTTTAGCGACATTATTTACCGGAATTGTTTCAAATTTGGTATTTGAAGTTCGTAATGAATACTACACACTATGACAAAAAATTGTCTGTGCAGGTTGACGTCTTCGTATAGCCCCCATATATCTGTACCTCCCGATATTTGGAATTTTAATGATTTTAGCGACATTTTTCACCGGAATTGTTTCAAATTTGGTATTTGAAGTTCGTAATAGATATTACAACCTGTGACAGAAAATTGTCCGTGCAGGTCCACGTCTTTGTATAGGCCCCATATATCAGTACCTCCCGATATTCGGTATTTTGCTGATTTTAGCGACATTATTTACCGGAATTGTTTCGAATTTGGTACTTGAAGTTCATAATGGATGTTACAGCCTGTGACAGAAAATTGTCCGTGCAGGTCCGCGTCTTCGTATAGCCCCCATATAACGGTTCCCCCCGATATTCGGTATTTTGATGATTTTAGCGACATTATTCACCGAAATTGTTTCAAATTTGGTATTCGAAGTTCGTAATGGATACCACAGCCTATGCAGGTCCACGTCGTCGTATAGACCCTAATATACGGCTATATTCGGTATTTTTAAGATTTTGCCAGAATTTTTAATAAATTTTAATTTTTTGAAAATTACCAAAATTTTTACCAATTGGTGGAGGGTATTCAAAGTTCGGCCCGGCCGAACTTATAGCTTTTTTACTTTTTTTTTGTAATTTTTCTTTCCCCAAAAATTTTCTCAATTTTTTTCTTTTTTTGAAAATTCAATTTTTCCCCCTCCCCATTGCCTCCATTTTTTATGCCAACCATCCACTGAGAAAATATGTTTTTCTTGAGTGACTTAACAAAAGTGAATAGCAAACAACCCACACACATGCACACACATACCGGCCCAAGAAAAAAAATAGTTAGTGGCCTATATTCCATAGACTAAATGCCTGGCATTCGCCTGCCATGGACGACCACAAAACGGCCAAGAAAAAACAAATATTTTCGCTACAGCCTCGTTGATTAGCTAGAATGAATGAATGAAGGAGGGAAATGTCTATGGGTATTTCAAGAAGCCCAAGGAAAACTATGTCAAAATGCAAATAAGATCAAAATGAGGCAGCAGCAGGTAGTATGGACGGACGGACGGTTGGGCGGACAGACACAATGCTAACAAGTGGCAAGCCTTTGTAGTCTGAACGGCTAGAAAAATCAATTCACAATTCTTGAATGGAAATGGAGCTCTAGGCATTGTGTGGCTGGTAATGGTGCTGTTGATGGTGGTTGTGTTTTCTAAGCCCAGCCATGGCTGGTTGGTTGTTGGAATGGCTGGCTGCTTGGCTCGTCACTCTTGGCTAATTGCTGTGACCTCATAATCTAGTCAACTATGCAGAAAAACTCTAGATCTCCATCATCAGGCCGGCAAGATAATCAACCTCGTCTTCACAAAACCTCCTCCCCCCCCCTTTTTCCTCACATTTTTTCTTACAAAAACCACATTCACATTTTGTCGTCTCTCCGGGGAGCCATTTCTAAACTCGGCCACCAAAGATAATCACAACTTAATTGTTTTCTGTGCTCGTTTTCAATTTCTTGCCTTCCTCTGCAGATTCTTCTAAACCGAAAAAGAAATGGAACTAAATGGTTCTGTTCATTGCAGCATTTAGCATGACAACCACCTTCTCTTCAAAGCAAACAGAAAAAATATAAATGACACCAAAAAACATTTTTAGAAATTCCCGCCTTAAGCCACCACCATCTGAAGCGAAGAAGAAAAAAATTGCCGAAAAACAACTACAACTTTTTTTTGAAGATTTGTGAAAAGTGGCGCTTTTTTGTTGAAACACAAAAAGAACAACAACTACAACATCATGATTATCACAGTTAAGCAAACTGTTTGGCTGTAGAACAAGTGGCAAGTTGTCTGTAAGCACAAGTGCCACTCTCATTCTCCTCCCAAAAAATCCCAAACCAAAAAAAAAACTACAACTACAGCCGAGAGACAGTGGTGTGGTCGAATAAACCAAGAAACACAATCAATTATTTTTTTTAATATTTTTATGGATTTTTTAATATTGTTTTCCTCAGGGAGGAATAAAATTTTCAAAAAAAAAAAAAACATTTCAAGAAAAAATTTTGAAAAACAAGTAAAAAAGCTATAACAATTTTCAAAAAAAATAAAATCCACTAAAAACTCTATTAAAATCTTAGAAATAATGGATGTAGCCATTATATTAGGATCTATACGACGACGTGGACCTGCAAAGCCACTACAATCTTCAAATGCGAAACTTGAAAAAAATTCGGTAAATAATGTCGCTAAAATCACCAAAATACCGAATATCGGGAGGTACCGTATCGGGGGGCTATACAAAGATGTGGATCTGCACAGACAATTTTCTGCCTAAGGCTGCAGTATCCATTACGAACTTCAAATACCAAATTTGAAAAAATTCCGGTAAATAATGTCGCCAAAATCATTAAAATACCGAATATCGGGAGGTACCGTTATATGGGAGCTATACGAAGACGTGGACCTGCACAGACAATTTTCTGCACTTCAAATAACAAATACCAAATTTGACATATTTCCAATGAATAATGTCGCCAAAATGATCAAAATACCGAATATCGGGAGGTATCGTTATATGGGGGCTATACGAAGATGTGGACCTGCACAGACAATCTCCTGTCATAGGCTGTAGTATCCATTACGAACTTCAAGTACCAAATTTGAAACATTTCCGGTGAATAATGTCGCTAAAATCATCAAAATACCGAATATAGGGAGGTACAGATATATGGGGGCTACACGAAGACGTAGATTTACACAGACAGTTTTCTGTCATAGGCTGCAGTATCCATTACGAACTTCCAATACCAAATTTGAAACAAATCCGGTAAATAGTATCTCTAAAATTATCAAAATACCGCATATCAGGAGGTACAATTATATGGGGGCTATATCAAAATGTGGACCTTCTCAGACAATTTTCTGTCATAGGCTGCAGTATCTATTACGAACTTCCAATACCAAATTTGAAACAATTCTGGGGAATAAAATTCGTCAAAATACCGAAAACGGAAGGTAGCGCTATATTGGGGCTGTAC
>NW_026712172.1:18321420-18422793 GCF_030504385.1 Musca domestica
ATTGAAAAAAGTGATCGATAACAATTCTTCATTAGCAAACTTTTATATAATAAGTTTTCTTGTCCGAAAATATAAACCAAATAGTAGTTTTCCAAAGAGAACAAATTGTCGTAACAAATTTTCTATAGAGAAAGTTATCGATAAATATTTTTTTATACATTTTTCATAGAAAAAATTGTCGATCCAAATTGGGTAATCCGGAAATTTACAAAAACAGAAAAAAACATCGATAAAGTGTCTTTATCGAACAGTGTCGTTAACAATTTTTGCTAAATGCATGTTCGGGGTTTCGATAACATTTCATAGGTAATCATAGATAATAGGTTATCGTTAATATTTTTAGATAGAGAAAATTGTAAATACTACTTTTCTACAAAGGAATAATTGGGATAATACTTCGCGAATAACTATTTAACGTTAACTAATTTTAAAAAAATTGTCGATAACGACTTTTCGCTAGAAATAGTTTTTCACACTAACTTTAGGTTAGTTCCAGAACTGCAAGAATGTAAAAATTTTTTTACTACGATAACCGATTTTCATTATGATATCGAATAAAATTGCAAAACTAGTAGATTCTGCAGGTTCTGAGAACAGAGCATTATTTGCAAAAAAATGAGGTCCATAACAGCCTCACTATAAAGGAAAATCGCCAATAAAACAGTTTCTATGGGAACAGTCATTGATAATAATAAAAAAAAAATTGTCGATGCAGCAGTCCCAAAGAAAAAGCCGTCGATAACCACTTTTTCAGGTAGTTGATACCAACTTTTAATGGAGAAAAGTTTTCGATAATACCTTTCGAAGCAAAAAATAGTTTTCTAACTATCGCGATAACAATTACTTCTTAAAAAATAGGTTCTATAACATAAATCTCTATAGAACAAAAATCATCGATAAAAAGATATCTTGGAGAAATGTTTGTGATAGCAAAGTTTTAATACGAAACAATAACACTAGTTTTTACAGAAAGGGGATAACAGCTTTTTTTTGGACTCGATAGTTGATTTCTTCGCCAAGAAAGTTGGTACGATACACGAATATTATTGTAACATTTCCTAAGTTATCGGTTCTCGATTGTTAGGTCCTTTTATGATATTTCTTCTATGGGTTGCGATTAACGTCTTTTCGATGTCAATGATATTCGAAAACTTGCCGATAACAACTTTTCCACAGGATAATACTTTCATATGCAAAATTGCCCAAAATCAAATTGTATCTAGATAAAAATTATCGATAAAAGATTTTCTATAAGAAATGTTGTCTATAATTACAGAAATGACATTTTTTATGATAGCTTTTAGAAAAGTCAACAACTTACTTTCTTAAAAAGGAACTTGTAAACAGTAGAAGATGAATTAAAGAATGTTATGCATAATTGTTGTCTTATAAAGAATTTACATCGATAACTCGCTTTCATTTGAAAAATAAAGTCAATAGGCACTTTTCTAAAGAAAAAAAGTTGTTACTTTCCTGCAAGAATCTACTATTTTTGCAATTTTTGTCGATATCATAAAGGGAAAATCGGTTATCGTAGTAAAAACTTTTACATTCTTGCAGTTCTGGAACATAGCAATTGTTAACAAATTTTGCAATGGGAAAATAAACGATGAGTAGTTTTCAAAAGGGAAAAGTTTTCGATAAAAATTTTCTAGAGAGAAGGGGTTTTCGCTAACTTTTAAAAGTCAATAGCAACTTTTCGATAGGAAGAAGTTGCTACTAATTACTACTCTACCGATAGTAATTTCTATAAAGAAGCTATTTTCCAACAATAAGCTCGTTAAAGAGGACTGTCATCGATGACTTGTTTTTATTGTAAAATATTTAAAAGTCACTGAAAAGCTATTTTGTGCATTTTTGCTAATTCCCATTGTTTTGTGTGAAAATCCCCACACTTGCCATTTTCACCACACATTACTTTCACCTTTCTGAGTTTCTTTGTGTTCTCCCATTCTTTGTTGAATTCTCTCTGGCATTAAAATTTAAGAGAGTATATTTTTTGTTCTCTCTTATTGTTGTTCTTCACCATACCGAAGAGAGGCCAGTTGTCGGCAATTGATTCGACGTTGGGTTAGCTAAATTTACCAGCCTTAATTCATTTTATTTAATCCTAACATTTCGAACTGGAGAGACGTATCTGTTAACGTTACGCAGAAACGGAAAACACTGAGAACACAGAAAAAGAAATATTTTTTTGCACAGAAAATATCTAATAAAAACGGAAAAGCCATAGCTTTTAATTAAAATTATTTATTAAAAATATTAAAGAAAACAAAGAGAAAAAAGTAAGTGTGCGAAAATAAACGATTTTAAACAAAAAGTTCTATTAACGGGACAAAGTGGTGTTGTTGGAGCAAAAAAGAAATAAAATGAAATGAAAAAAATATCTGAAAGTGTAAAGAGCAGAACACAGAAAATGTATCTGTATCTAATGAATGAACAGAAACAAATGATGAAATGAGTTAAATGATTGAGAAAAAAATGAAAAAATAAGAAAAACATATTTTCCTTTCATAAATCGTATATTGTGTAACAATTTTGAAAAACGTTTCAAAGAAATTTTTTTCTGTGGATTGTGGAATACCTACTACAACAAATACACGCAACGAAAGAAAAACTATACGAAACGTCGTCGATACAAAAGAAAGCCAGCCAGTCAGTCAGTACTGCTGCAAGTACATGACAATAAAAGCAAACGAAAAAATAATTTACACATGCGAAAATCCATTCATATAGCATTTTTGTTGTGTTTCTTTACAAGTACCCTTCCCTTTTCCTTCTTCCTGCAATTGAAATCAATATAATCGATTTTTCTTTCTTTACTCTTTTTGTTTTACGAAAAAGAACGCTAACCCCCTGCAAGTTGCTTTGCCGCCGCCACCGTCAACTGACGCTGTCGCTACATCTTTTTTATTAATATTAGTGTTAAAAATAGAGGAGGAAGCAGCAAAAACAGAACAACACAGATATTCCTACCTATTAGTACACACACACACGTACATACATACAAATTGACTCTCAGCCACACAGAGAACAAAATACACCTCATCTATAAACGCCCGCCGCCGTCGCCGTCATTATAAACGATATCGTCAACGTCGCCGCAAAAGGCCCAACATCATCATAGTATACACACAACGTCAAATTATATTTCGTCTGTTTTTGGTGTTTGTGTGTGTGTGTCAGGCTTCTCTCTAACAACCCAGTAAAAAATTTAAGCGCATTCTGATCTCAAAAAAAAAAAAACTAAAACCCCGACAAACAAACAGTGAAAATTGAAAACTAGTCGTTTTAATATTCTCTATTACAGCGCGTATAGCCTGGCGTCGTACAGCGGCAGTTAAACCCCGGAGACAGACACTTTCAATACAATTTTCACGTACAACAAGCCCAAATAAAACAAAGTGAGTAATTGTTGTGTTGGGTTCTTCTTCTACCTAGCATTTCTCTCGTTTGTTTTCATTTTGTGGCCGATGATGATGATGACAACCTTTTTATGTGTTATTTATTTTAACTTGTAATTTTCCTCATCCTGTCCTCTCCATTTTCATTGAGAGTACTAGATTTAATGAATTTTCATTTTCGTACGCAACTTATTGTTGTTTTTGTCATTCTATGGTGGGGTCAACTAGGTGGTACTGTGTGGCGTGTTAATAACATTTTTTTTTTTTGGTGTGTGGTACAAAGTGTATAGCACACTCGGTGTGTGTGTGTGTGTGCGCGTGAATGTGTTCAGTGTAAATTTGCAGTCGTATTGTGAACGAAAAAATAAGTAAATAAAAAGAGAGGGAGCAAATTAAGTTTTCCTATGCGCGTTTTTATGTTTATAATATCAATTTTATATAGTCAGAGTTAGTAGTTCATATAAATAAAATCTTTTCATGTTTGCGCATTACCTATTCATATTCTTTAAGGTAAACAATAGGGTTGCCATGCTTTAGGAATAGTTAAGGGATATCGTTAATTTAGGGGATAAAAGGAAAAAATGAAATGTTTTTTACGGTAAATTTGGCATACCAAATTCACGGTTAACCCGCAAGCAATTTCACGAAACTTGGGGTATATAAAAGACAGACTACACGGAGGAGTTGAAATCTTCAAGAATTGTCTTAAAAATGTTATCGATTACATTTACAATCACCAATATTTATTTAGGTACATTTATCACAAGGTTTTCCTCGCAAAGTCACTTATCGACAGGTTTCCAGAAGCGAGAATATCAACTATGAAAATTCCAAAATAGTTATCGAATTTTTGGAATTGGAGTTATTGAATATCGACAACATTATATTCGGAAATTCTGTTATCGACTAAATGTTTCTGGGGACATTTGTAACCTGTGATATATCTTAATGAAATCTATAATGGGCTGTTCTGTGGTGAAACGAGTTTATTGACAAATATTCTTATATTCTGATGATTGTGGAAAACATTTCTTTATCGGATCTTGTAGTAGAAAACATTTCTGTGGGAGAAAAAATGTTATCGATAATATTTCTTTGTGAAATGTAATATTTCTCTACGCAAAAGACAAGATCCACATCATTTCTCTGTTGAAAAGTAATTATCGAAAAATTATTTTCTATTGCGATGCTTTCTTTATTGAAATTTTATAATCGATGAATTTTCAGAAGAGACAGTTCGTATCTGTATTCTATATTAAAGACGTGTTATCGATTATTCCTCGTCAGTGGAAAATAGTTATTTACAGCATTTCTTTATAAATAAGTTATTATCGATAACAATTCTTTATTTTATTCGCGGCAAAGCTGATGCGAAAAACCTTTTCAGTCGAAAAGATTTTATCAGAAAGTGATACAAATTATTGAGGATCTTCCTTTCAATAACATTTATTACTTTATTTTTAATTACTAGCAAGACTATTCACAGACTATTTTTCTTTTATAATTATTGTCAAGTTAATATCGATAACTTTTATTCGTTGAATGTGCCTTTTTTGCCATCTGTTTCTTACAAATACTGATCGGCAATTTTGATCCATAGAAAATCAACAACTTTTATCAATTATATTTAAGAATTATCGAAATTTTTTTATCTGTCGTAGATATGTTACCGATCATTTTTAAGTTATTATCGATGATACATCTCTATGGAAATGTAGATATAGTAATTTTTGCTACATAAAAAACTTGGTATAAGGATGTATATCGCAAATGTGCCTATTTCAAATTATTAATTTTTACGTGAAGCAATCGTTATCGAAAATTTGTCTTTTTTAAAAATAAGTAATCGAAAAATTGTACTTCATATAATAACAGTTATCGACAAAGTACCTCTATAAAAAATATGCTTTTGGCAGTTGTCGTATAGCAAAAGAATTATCGATAACTAATTTATATAGAGTGAAATCGCAGATGAATCCCTTTGAATGGTAAAGTAGTTGTTTTGTAAGAGGAAATCCATATCCTGATAATCGTTTGTGTTACTACAATTCAAATGATTTACATGTTATTTTTATTTAGTAGCCATATCGTGTGACTGCCACACAAATGGCAATATCTTTTCGAAATACAGTTCAAAAATTATTAATTAGGAATAGGAATGTCCACTAAAAAATCGATGTAAACTGAGGATTTGCTTAAAACTTGTCCCAGGGAATTCTAGTTTGCTGCCATTCTCTACACTAGCCATTTTCAACTTCTCATTCATTCTTTGCTTTGCATTGAAACAAACAAACAAAAAAACACCCCCTGCTGATTTTGGAATATTTAAACAAGGCACAAAACCACTTCATTGGAAATGTGTTTTTTTTTTTTTTTGTGGAAAAACACATGGCGTTCGTTTTAGCAAATGAAAGATAAGGGCGACGACATTTATACACCCTTATTTCTAGTTTTCCACCACCAACACCCTTCATTCCTCCCTTGTATATATAATGACTTGCAATAAGGGAAGTTTTGTGGGTGATAACCAAAGGCACAAAGACACGGCCTAGAAACTCACCACTTCTATGGGATGGGTTTCCACAACAGGGTTTTGTTGTCTGTTGCCATAACACAGAGAGAGAGAGAGGTAGTTTTATAGATGTTTTTCTCTTGGAAGGAAAAATTTTAATTATTGTAATACGAATGTCCAATGACCCAAAGAGAAAAAGAAATAAAATGTCCTTTTTCAATTTTTTGGCTGGATAATTATCCTTTACATGATTTACATGATATTTGCTTGGTTGGTGTGTGTTCACCCCGAAATTCTCCCTTCTTCGTCCTGCCTTTTTTGTAATTTCTCTTAAAAATGGATGGAAGTGTTGCAATAAGGGTGGATTTTTTCATGGAATTTCCAAGCGAAAAATGCTCTAGTCATGTAACAACGAAGACCGACCGACCGACACGACCCTTGTCTCCGTACATTTTGCAACAAAAAAATTTACTCTTGCGCCATCCAGGCATCCCGGCAGTACGCGCTCATAGCTTCCACATTTTTTACCGGGAATTCTCATAAAACTTACTGCAGTTTTAGTAGTGTATACATACTCGTTTGAGGTGGTTTAAATAGATTTCCGCATAGCGAAAAATATAATTGTGAATTTAAAATTTTGTGAAATACAAATCTTATTTGAACTTTAATATTTTTGGTAAAGCTTTGGCATTTGTTTTTTAAAAACTTACTTTTTATATTTAATTTGCAACTTTTATTTATATTTTAAACGTTTAAGGAATTTTTTTTTAGTGTTCGGTAATTTGTTGAAAAAAGGAAACAATTTCGTTTTCTTACATTTCGTAGATATTTTCGGTTTTGAAAAAAATATATTCTTATTTGAAAGCCATTTGTTTTTAATATCGAAAATTCAAAAGATTTTTTTTGTCAAACTAATTAATCATTTTTAGTTAAAAAGCAATTTTTCAACTATTTCTATGCCAGATTTATTTTATTCTAGGAAAATTTTCCTTGCAAAAGTTTTCCTTGTCCGCCCATCCCCACAGAAATTTCCCTTAAAAAACAAATTTACTTCCCCTTAATTTGTTGTTCTTCACATCCTTTCCGCATTATTACTTTTTCGGCGACGCTCCCTCACTCTCATCCCAAACAACAACAACGACAAAACAGTAACGACCTCATTTTTTCCAGGGGTGAATGCCTTGTGCCCAGCCATATCCTCTTGAACATAACCTCTAAACCAAAAAAACATCTCATTTCTCAATCATTTAAAATTATTGAATGTTTTCGTTTTTAATTTCATTTTCTTTGTTGAGTTTTTGTATTAATTTTTGTTTTTCCTTTTCCGTTTCTTTTTTTGATTTTCCAGTGGATTTCATGATGGCCAATCCTGGAGCAGCAGTCGATAATCAATCTGCCATTTTGCCTGGTGCCAATCCGGCAGCGGCAGCTGCGCAGCTGGCCGTATCACCAGCCGCCGCAGCTGCTGCCCAACTGCAACAGCAGCAGGTTCAGCAGGCCATATTGCAGGTACAACAACAACAGACCCAACAAGCTGTGGCTGCAGCCGCCGCCGCTGTTGCCCAGCAATTGCAAAATCAAACCAACGGCACCAATGGCAATACAAATGGCTCCAGTGAGACCCGCACCAATTTGATTGTCAACTATTTGCCACAGACCATGAGTGAGGACGAGATACGTTCGCTGTTCTCGAGTGTGGGTGAAATTGAATCGGTGAAATTGATACGCGACAAAAGTCAACCCTTTTTGGATCCCTTGAATCCGACAGCCACCAAGGGTCAAAGTTTGGGCTATGGATTTGTTAACTATGTACGGCCCCAAGATGCTGAGCAGGCTGTTAATGTTTTGAATGGTTTGCGGCTGCAAAATAAAACCATAAAGGTGTCATTTGCCCGACCCTCCTCGGAGGCCATAAAGGGCGCCAACCTATATGTTTCCGGTCTGCCCAAGACCATGACTCAACAAGATTTGGAGGCAATTTTTGCACCATTTGGTCAAATAATTACTTCGAGGATTTTGCAAAATGCCGGTAATGATACCCAAACCAAGGGTGTGGGCTTCATTCGGTTCGACAAACGTGAAGAGGCCACCAGGGCCATAATTGCATTGAACGGTACCACACCCACGGGTTGCACCGATCCCATTGTGGTGAAATTCTCCAATACCCCGGGCAGTACAAACAAGATAATCCAGCCTCAGATTCCAACCTTTTTAAATCCCCAGCTGGTGCGACGCATTGGTGGTGCCATGCACACACCCGTCAACAAGGGTCTGGCCCGTTTTTCACCCATGGCCGGTGATATGTTGGACGTAATGCTGCCCAATGGCTTGGGTGCTGCTGCCGCCACCTCATTGGCCACTGGGCCCGGCGGTGCCTATCCCATATTCATTTACAACTTGGCACCCGAAACCGAAGAATCGTCGCTGTGGCAGCTATTTGGTCCCTTTGGCGCTGTGCAATCCGTGAAAATTGTCAAAGACTCGTCGACCAATCAATGCAAAGGTTATGGCTTTGTGTCCATGACCAACTACGATGAAGCAGCTATGGCAATAAGGGCGCTCAATGGTTATACTTTGGGTAATCGAGTATTACAAGTTAGTTTTAAGACTAACAAAAAGTAAATTAGGCAAGAACAAAAAAACAAAACACATACATAACATAATTTATATATATATAGTATATAGAAAGAACACAGAACAACAACAACACATTTCTTAAGCATACAATAGATGATAACTTGTCCCCTCTATTACTACTACTACTACTACTCCTCACAAACAGACCCACACATTTAATAATTGCAAGTAGGATCTGGAGTTTTAAACAATGCAAATGCTGACTATTTTTCTTGCAAAAGAAAAAGGGAGCAGAGATTTTTGGTCTCCCTCTCTCGATTGTTTTAAAACTCTTGCCCGCCTGGCAACTGGAAATAATGCATGTCCTTTTTTTGAAATTTGCATGATTGAGGATTCTTTTCTTATAAAGAAAATTGTCCTTTGCTTCTTAAAGAGATCAACAAAAGAAATGACAAGGCAATATTTTGATGAAAGAAGTAACAATTTTTTTATTAAAAATAAAAAAAAACGGAAAGAAAAACAATTTTAACATATAGGCTAAAAGAATAATGAAGACCGACCGAACGATCGAAACAGCAAAAAAGAAAGTAAAACAAACTAAAATTTGGGAAAAGCAAGCAAAACAAGTAAATCTTCCAAGAAATAAAAAAACGCATAAATTTAATTAAACAAAACTATTAAGAAAGTAAAATAATTTTCAAACACTCGCCAGTGAAAGAAAAACAAAAAAAAAAAAAAAACACATTTTTAAAATAATAATTAATATAGGATTTTTCTATATTTAAAAAAAGAAGAGTTAAGAAACGATGCACACACAAACACAGCTATAAAGAGGCTTTTTACAGTATTACAAGATATTATGTTTTAGCAAAACAATTGTTCAGAACAAATTCAAAATGAGTGAAGAAAAAGCTAGAGGCCATCAACATCATCGTCATTATTATTATTACCATTACTAAATTTACTGGTGAATGTTAGAAGAATACCTAATTAAACAAAACTCCTTTTTATTATTATTAATATAAATATAATACAAAAAAAAAAGGAAAAGAAAAATTGAAACAAACAAAAACCAAAACTAGTTAAAAATTAAACAAACAAAAAACTCAAAGTAACAAACAACAATAATTTATGAATATCATCATAGATCCGTTCCCCCAACCTGGAGGAATAGCAAGTATTTATAATTTAAAATGTAGCGAAATTGGTAAAAGAAAAACACTCCGAAAATTAAAATCCCTGGGGAGCTTTGGGTGCAAGGATATTTGGTTTTAGGTTTTTTTTATATTCAACATTAAAAAACACTAGGGCAAAGATATTAAAATTTACAACTTTTCTTAGATTTCTTCCTATACAGAGATCTAATAAATTTCAGAAGAAAACATTGTTCTTAAAAAGGCTAACTGAGTTGTGAGAGAGAACGAGACCTTCCTATCAAATTTAGAAATAAAAATTTGTTTCATTGATGAAAATAATACGGTTTTGAAAGTCTCTCTCTTGCTCACCCATTGACTTGACAAATTTTTAAACGGAAGTCCCTTCTAGTTTATAAAAGTTACTAGTTACTATTCTTAAAAAAAAGAGTCATGGAAGAAAATCTGAGTTACTTGATAGTGAGCGCCTAAGGAAAAGAAAATGAAAAAGACTCAGTTTTCGTTAAGGATTTTTTGGGTGACTGTCTCCCTCTATAGATAGAAGACCTTCTGTAAAACTGAAGTGAAAGGTCTTGCATTGATTCTCAATGAATATAATACCTTACCGAGATAACGACAGTCAGGCATAGAAACTGTTTAAACTGTTTAAGGTTTTAAAAGCGAATGTCAAAGAACAGTTTCTCTCCCTTGCTGACCCATAGACTTAACAAATTTTTAAACGGAAGGCCCTTCTAGTTTATAAAAGTTACTAGTTACTATTCTTAAAAAAAGAGTCGTGGAAGAAAATCCGAGTTACTTGATAGTGAGGGCCTAAGGAAAAGAAAATGAAAAGACTCGGTTTTCATTAATGAATTTTTTGGGTGACTGTCTCCCTCTGTGGACAGAAGACCATCTGTAAAACTAAAATGAAAGGTCTTGCATTGATTCTCAATGAATATAATACCTTGCCTAGATATCTCCAGTCAGGGATAGACACTATTAAAGATGTTAGTTTTTTTGCCCGCCCGCGCCCATCTCCTCTGGGATTTTTTTTTTGAGTGAAAACAAAAAGCAAACTTGATCATTTACAAAATGAAGAAACATTATAAAGCACAAATGTTTATACAATAAATCGTATTATGAAATAACAAATATATATATAATTCTTTTTAATTGAATTTTATAATTTTTCATCTAAACTATAGATATGCTTTGAGTTGCTTTGTTTTGAAATTGCTTTTGTTTTTTTTTTTCTTATTGGTTTTTGGTAAATACATCTCTCCAAAAACTCCACCCTCTCTGTCCTCGTGCGCCCCCCATGAACCATCAGCAGCATTTCACTGGTTTTTCTTTTGCCCCCATCCTCCAGCAGAAGAAAATTAGGATTGCATTAAATTTTAGTTTGTTTTCTTTTTTCAAAACTTATTGTTAGTGTTGTTTCTTTGTTTTTTCTTACATAGAGATATACATAAATATTATTATTAATTTCTTTTGTTGATTTCTTTAAGTTTTTCTTTAGAGAAGAAATTATTAAAGTAATTTTTCATATTTTATTATATAGAAAAAAAGTATTTATTTTTAATTATATATATTAGACTTGATTTTTTCCGATTCTTTCTTCAAAAGGCAGGCATTATTTGTTTAAAGTTCAGTAAAGAAAAATACTTATACTTTTATTACCAAAAAAGGAGAAGGGAAAACAAAAACAATTATGGCATCAAGTTTGAAGATCCACCTTCTTCTTCAACTGAGAAAATGTTGGAGAAAAATGATTTTTGTTTTCCCTTGTCCCAATTTGAAACAAATTTGTATTTCATTATTAGAAAAATATCATTACAACACATCAGCGTATATGACCCCCCTTTCTTCTCACACTCTATTCTCTCTCATTTAAATGTTTAAATATTTACATATACATATTTATTATTATACTATTTAATATTTATAATTGATTATTATGTGTATGCGATTTTAGTAACTTTTTTTTTAGTATGTATACATATATATATATTTTAAAAACAACACACACACACAATTATAATTTTCTTAACAAAACACTTTAGTTCTTAAGCAACCGAAAACAAAAATAATTTATATAAAAAATTAGTATTTAAAAAAAGAAAACAAAACGTGAGGAAAACCAACTCCCTAATGAAAGATACAAGAGAAAGCAAGAACAAATCTAACAACAAAAAGTAACAAACAAAAATCTAGTCAGTGAAAAAAAAAATAAAATATAAAAATATATATTTTTAAAATTAAGTTTAAAAACCAAGCAGCTTAATATATATATAAACATACAAGAAATGAAAAAAGAAAACAACTCTTGAAAATATCATAGGAGTTTTTTTCATTTTGAACAACATCTCTAGCTAAACGTTTTTCTTTTAAGAAAAATATATATTTTTTCAGTTTTTCAATTTTTTTTGTACACTAATTTCTTTTTTTTTCTTTTTATTTAATTTCTTCTCAAACTTGTTGTTATTGCAAGGAAGGAAACGTAACCTATATAATCCAAAGATTTAAATATTTAGTAAAATTCTATATACAAAAATAACACAAACATAGAAGTTTTCTATAGGGACTCGATGAAATAAGGGAAAAGGTTGTCATTCATTCAAATTGAATTTGAGGTTATGTTTAAGCCAAATTTCAATATTGAAGCTTTTCCAACAAAACACACGCAAATTTTATGTAGTAATCAAATTCTTTCCATGAATAAATGGTAATATATCAAAACAAGAAAAGTTTAAAAATAATATAAACTATTGAGGTTATGTCTGTTAAAAAAACATTTTTTGAATTCATATGAAACAAAGACATAAGACTTGTGTGTTCAATTCAAATACTTTCAAAAAATACTTAAGAATATCGAAATAAAAAAAGAAATTAAAGGGTTTCGTATTGAAAGAAAGTCCTGCAAAAATGTTTGAGGTTATATTAAAAAAAAAAAAACAAAAATAAAATCAAGTTTATTGTCTTCGAAATGAAGGATCAATAACTTTTTTTGTCCATTTCCAAAGATAAACATAATCTATTGAAATAATGTTCAGTAAAAACGTAGTTTTTGATAAAAGAAAAATTTAAATTTAATTTTTTTTGAGGTTATGTTGAAAAAATTTCATTTTTGAAAAGTTACAGTAATCCACCCCAGAATTATGCCATAATGTGGAAAAAGTTAATCAAAATGTCTCAAACCTTGAATAACAATTGCCAAAAAGTTCCAATATTTTTGTTAAAAAAAAACTGTTTTTGAGGTTATGTTTAAAAAAAATCATTTTTGAAAAGGAATTGGTTTTATTGTAGCCGCAACCAAGAATTTCTCAAATTATGGCATAATGTGGAAAAGAAGTCTTGAAAAACTCAAAATTTTTCTGAAAACATTTTTCACGTGGTGTTTAACTAAAGAAAGAATTTTACTTGAAAAAAAAAACTGAAAAGTCACAAATTATGTATACATTATGGAATCCAATTTCATTCCGGTAAAGAATTAAAGTATTTCCAAAATGTTTTCAAAAAATATTACCCTTAAAATCATTGACAAATTGATAGTATGTTTAATTTGTTTTTAATTTTACAAAATAGAACATTATTTCGTACTCAATTCAAATAATTTCATAAATTGAATTATGGCAAGTTTTTTATAAAATTAACTTTAAAAATTGTTAATAAATTGGAGGTTATGTCGAACAAATCGTCTTTTTTCGGCTACAAATTAACTAAAGTGATCATATGTTGTACACAATTACGTCATATTCTGTTAACTATCTCAAAATATGCTTCTAATTTATCAAAAAGCCCAAGAAATATTGATACAATTTTAGAGGTTATGTTGAACTAATTGTTTAATTTTTCGAAATAAACCTATTATATTGCAGTCTATTCATTGAATATTATAGATTATTACATATACGAAAATATGTGAATGAAAAAATAACACAGTTTCAAGATTTAGATTTTAAAGATTTTTTCCAAAAAAAATATCTTTTATTTTTTGGTTATGTTGAATTTTTTTCCTTATTATTCAAAATAAGATAAAATTTTAAGGTTGTGTGACAAACAATTTGTCATAATTTAAAAAAAATTTAAGACCTACCAGCGAAAGTGCGATATAAAGAAGACATACATCTTAACCTCAAATAGACAAAAGCGTTTTTTTGAATGAAAACCCTTTCCCACTATCATCGAGACCCAAATTATATAAAAATCAACTATTCGTATATAGTCGAAAAGAGAAGAGTATAGATTTTTTAATAAAATACTTTTCAATACTTCTTTTTGTTGTAAAACACAAAACCTAACCTAAAAAAAAATAATGCAAGCTAATGAAATGATGAAATTAGGAATGAAAACTAAATAAGCTAATAACGAGAACACATATACACACACAAATTTCTGTGCAATAGAAGAAATGAAATGTAACAAATGAAGGCAAATTGCAAATTTTTTTTATAAGAAAATTAGGTATCTCATTTTTATACAAAACAAAAACAATTGCTAACAATTTTTATGTAAATATATATATATTTATGACAAAAATATATTTTAATTTTTTTCTTTTTTCATTATCTTATATTTAAAAACAAACTTATTTATTACACATTTTATGTATTAAGAAATGAAAAAAAAAAAAAAACAAAACAATATAACAAAGGAATCCATTGAGAAAAATAACACAAACAAACAAATGGCAATGATTTTTGTGAATTTTCATTTATCTACACATATTTTCAAACTTCTTTTTTTAATTTTTCAAATAATTTTAATTTTGATTCGTGAAAAAAATAACAACAAAGTAATCATCACATTATGAGACAATGAATAAAGAAAGTTTCAAGATCTGGCATCTTGACTTTCGCCGTTAGAGTAATTGATAATTTTTCTTTAACCCTTTCTCTTTTTTTTAATTTTAATTATAATTTATGTTCTTATACACACACATATACATGCATATTTATAGTATATAGTAAAAGCAACATGATTTTTAATTTAATTTTTATTATTATTTTCTTTTTGTGGTTTTAGGTTTTTTTCTTTGTATTTAGTTTAATTTTTTTTTAATTTTAATTTCACCATATTTTTTTAGTTTGTAATTTGATTTTGTTCTTAGTTTTTTTTTTTAATTTTTTTGTCAACTGCTATCTCTTTTTATTTTAATTCATTATTATTATTTTTTAATAAATGCGAAAAAATCAACTTTTGGGAAAGTCATAAACTAACCTCTCCCATTTGTAAACCAAAAACAAAAAAAAAAAAAAACAAGTAAAGAGAAACCCAAATTCTGTTTTGTGTAATTCTGGGAGAATATTTTGGAAAATTGGATTTAAAAAAATTGGAAACATTTTAAGCAACTATAAGAGGCTTTTTTATTAAAAAAATACAGGATGTAATAAAAAAAACTGCAACAAAGTCAAACGCCATAATTTTTAACATTTTTTTTTAAATTTTATTGAATGAAAAATGTTGGAAATAGCATCAAATTTTCATCAATCAAGTCGTCTCTTTACTTTTCGAACCATTTCTGCTGATGTTGCTGTTTTCTTCAGTCCACTTCCTTGACTTCGTTTGGCGACGCTACCAGTATCACGGTAACGAGCGATGGTACGAGTCACAAAAGATTCAATCATATTTAAATGCTGCAGGGCTTTAATGATAGCCACTTGTAGTTTTCCAGCCAAATATAAGAAAAAATTCTCACCAAAATGATTTTGTATGCTTTAAACAATATAATGAGCTGTCACTGCAATAACTCGGTCGAGTGGCATAGAAATGACAGCAGTCTGAAGTTGGTTGCAGTTTTTTTCATCTCACCCTGTATATAAAAATAATAGTAACCTCGTTTGGAGGTTTAAATTTTAATTCAATGTCGGTCGAGTGGCTTAGATATGACAGCAGTCTGAGGTTGGTTACAGTTTTTTTCATCCCACCCTGTATATACAAAGAATAATAACCTCGTTTGGAGGTTTAAATTTTAATTCAATGATAAGTTATTTGATAGAAAATAGATGGAGGATTATCTTCGGAATTTGCTCTATAGCTATCAGTCATGGAAACTTGCAATAGAAAAATTCCTTTTGTTAATTTTGGAAAAAAAAATGTATTTCCATGGAAGGAAATTTTTTGTTTTCACCACTTTTTAAGAAAGTCATTTTCAAAACTTTAGGAAAATAACGAAGGGACAATAAAATTTTCAAAAATTTTGTCCAAAAAATTAGAACTCTTAAAATTTTCCAATTTTTTTCCACATTTTCCGCTTCCCGCCCCCATTGTCATGTCTTAATTCTCATTTCGTTTACACACATATGTATATTGGTTGACTTAGATTTATCACATTATTATTTATATTATAATTTTATTTTTTTTTAAATTTACTACAACTTTGCAAAAAAATAACCTTATTATTATTTTTATCATTTTTTTCCTGTTTGTTCTTTTTATTTTGTTTTTGTAATTATTATAATTTATTATGTAAAATGTAATGCAAAAACCAACAACAACAACAAAAACAATTTTTATTAATAAAACAAATATTTTATTTTTTTGGCAAAACAAAAAAACTTTTGATTTTTTATTTATTTTTTAATTTCGTTTTTTAGTTATGTTTTTCTTTTTCCATTTTAATATTCATATTTTTTTAGTTTCGTTTGTTTTCGTAACAGAATGAGTTAGTGAGAAGAACAACCAGAGAAGCAGAAAGAGAGAGAGAGTGTGCTGCTAACCAACATCATTTATTTTAACCCCTTCCATGATTTGTAGTGCGTGAAAGAGAGCGAGAGAATGTGAATGGCTAGTAAATGAGATCTTTTGGGTGCTATTTACCAAGCCACTGTTTACACAGTTGACACAATGTGAAGTTAACTGGCCATAACACAAGTTTCTTTGTGAAATGTTACTGGCATTGCATTTTTTTACATTAATTGCCCTGTGTAAACAGTTGACTTATTTTATTTTGTGTCTTTCTGAGTAGATTTTTAGTATGATTTGTTTTGTTTTTTTTTTTTGTAGATTTTTGTTTTATTTTTCTTTTTTTTTAGCTCTCAACATTCCACCAAACCAAACAAACCTTTCACCTTTGACATTCCAACTGTTTCCAAACGATTCTAGTCATAATCTTTATTTCAAAACAAAATAACAAATGATCTCAAAACTTAATATTGTTTATAGTAACAAAAAAAATTATATAATATTAAAACATTCCATATTCTTCTTGGAATATACAGACATACGAAAAACATAAAATTGCTAGTCAAAATTTGTTAACAAAAAAATAAGATTGAGAAAAAAATTATTAAAATTTCCTAAAACAAAAAAATTGCAAACTAATTGAAAAGAATTCAAAAAATGGTATAGCTTAGTAAGCCAGAAATAATTACTTGTAAACCAAACCAACCACACACACACATTTTGAAGACAAAACAAAGGTAGTATAACATGTTTTATAAACATTAAAGTAAAGCAACAACAACAAGAACACTACAATTACCAAGAAGAACATTTTAATGAACATTTATTTCATTAAAACACCAACAGTTTTTGTTTAGCATATAAACTAAAAAAGTTTCGGGTCCATTCCCAGTCTTGTGCAATAGAATATAACAACAAAGGCTCACGATATTTAGAATTTTTTCAAAATTTATGGGAAACATGTAAGACCCCTTTTGTGTTTCAAATATTTTTTTCAATATAACCACCATTAATGTGTTAAACCTGGAACTTTTTAAGGTTATGTTTAAAATAAAAATTTATTTTTCTTTTTTTTTTCTCTTTTGAAAATTTTTGTTTTCGAAACAGTAATTTTTCAACAACAACAGAAACCAATTTAATACTCACATATATTTTTTTTAATTAAATGTACTTAAAACTGAATTTTAAGTTTTATTTTATATAGAAAAAAAAAACACATAAATCTCTTTCTAATTATTTTCTATCTATCTTTGTGAACAAAACCAAAACAAGAATGACAACAAAATATTCATTTAATTAATTTAATTGTATACGTGTGTAATTGTAATCAAAGCATATTATTATATATCAAGATATTTATTTATTACATTTAGTTTAATTAACAACAAGACAAAATCCAAAAGCAACACAATGATTATTTGTTTAATTATTTATTGATTTTTTTTTCAATTATATAATGATATTAATTATTGCAAAACCAAGCAAATTTATTATTATTATTACTTCTAATCTTATTAATTACTTATATTTATTACTTAATTATCATTAAAACCCAACAACAAAAAATATGCAAAAAAAAAACAAAAAACCAAAACTCATCTTTAAACCAAAAAAAAAAAAAAAAAAATAATATTATAAATGTATTTAAAAAAAAATTAAAAATTATGAGTTTTTCATTTTCAATTCTTTTACGAAACAAAATGCAAACAAACAAAAAAATAACCAGGTTCATTTATTTTAAGTTAAATGATTTCGGTTTAGATTTTTGTGTTGTGTTTATTTCTATTGCTCTCTACCTTTCAAAGAAAATTTCCCTAAAACTTAAGAATTCTTTCATGTTTTAAACGAAAAACCTTAATTTTTTACAGAAGAGTGACTGTTTCACACGCTGTTAAAATTAAATTTATGTACCTAACCAAATATTGGAGATATCGACAAAAATATATAATTTCTTAATATGACAAAATGTTGGCCAAATTTTCATAATAGAATTCAACAGAGCATAACTAGGGGATGTGACAAGTGTATCCACAAACAAATAACAGATTTTTAAAGAATAGATTCTTAGCTTTAAGTAATGGGCGAATATGCGAAAATAACTAACCAAATACCAGAGATATCGACCAAAACACACAATTACCCAAAGACAAATTTTTAGGGAATTTTCCGTAATCAATTTATAAAGGATATAACTTTCAAACTAACTAAGATATCCCAAGAAAATTAATTGATTTTTTAAAGAAGAAATGCTAAACTTTAAATAGAGTTCAAATATTCCAAAATAGCTGGTCAATTAACATAGATATCTGCCAAAGTACATGATTACCTCAAATTACATATTTTTCGGAATTTTTGCGCAATCAAGTTCAAGAAGACACAACTTTAAAAGTCAGGAGTGTATCTAAACGAAATAATACAATTTCGAAAGAGGAGACATAATTCTTTCAATTGAATAACATTTTGTTGAAATATCTAACCAAATACCCGAGATATAGGCCAAAGTAGACAAGAACGCAAAATTACCAATTTTTGGTCATTTTTGAGTTAACAGTTTTCAGAGGTCATAACTCTATAACTAATCATTGTATTGTTGCAAAATGATTACAGATAGAAAGAATATATTCCAAATGTTATAAAACAATGGAGTTATTTTAATATTATCGATCAAATACCAAAAATACCGACCAAAGTACATATTTACCCAAAATAATAAAATTTCTGTCATTTCTTTGTGATCAAGCTAAAGGGCCCATAACTTTGGAAAAAGCACACAAATTCAAATATTATTTTCAGATATTAAAAGAAGACATTCAGAGCTTTAAATAGTGGTCACATATGTTAATATAGCTAAGCAAATGCGAAAGATATCGACCAAAGTCGGTAAGTGTTCAAAATTACCAATTTTTGGAAATTTTCAAGTAATTAGCTTCTATGGGCCATAACTTTAGAAATAATAAAAGAAAAACAAACAAAATGAACAGATTTTCATAGAAGAGAGTCTAATAATTAGATAGAACAAATTATGTTAATATAGATCATTAATTAACAGAGATATGGGGCATGGGTACGCAAGCGAGAAAAGTGAACAGTTTCTGGAAATATTATCGTCACCACTTTCTAGAGGCCATAACTTCGATTATTATTAATCTCGAATAGAGATATACATTAATTTTATGAGAAGAGACCGCCATCTTTACAAAGACTCTAGACTTGTGGATGTATCTAATCAAATACCTGAGATATGGGCCAAGTACGCAAATGCCCAAAAAACATTTTTAATGGTTGTAACCATTAAGAGACCATGATCTAAGAAACTGATTCTCCCCAGATGAGATTCTTAACTTTGCATAAAGGGACTTTAAATTTATTCAACTGCCTGAATTCCCATGATCTTTAGTTTTATTTTTCAAAAGCCTTTGAGTGGTCGAGAGCATCATCATTTAATTCTTTATGTTACAGTTTTTCTCTTTAGTTCTCTTCTTATATTAATTCACATTTTAATTAATTTAATTAATATTTTATTATATTTTTTATATGATTTCTTTTACCTTACTTTGAATTTCATTGTAAAATTTTTATTATTATTTACACTTTGTTTAATTTATTCCTTGTTTTAACTTTGCATAGTTACTTAAAAAAAATCAATGTTGATTTTTTTTTTGATTTGGTATTCTAGGTTTTGCTAGGTTCTTTTTCCACCCATTCAAGAAGAGATTTTCTTTGTTGTGTATGTAAATTTTGTGCGTGGGCTAATCATTTTCAAAACTAAATATCTTCACTTTTTTTATTATTTAGCTTCATAATTTGGTCTTTGGAATTTATCACCAAAAAACTTTTGTCTGTGCATTGGGTATTTTTTAACTTTAAAAAACTGATGTTTCTCAGTCAGTTATAATACGTTTACACTACTAAATCGACTTGATTTGAAATGTCAATTCCATACGTCACGTTAATCGTATTAATAAATCTAGTGTATGTTATTTGACTTTTGAGATCGAGTTGATTTCGTAAGTCTAAACGTACTCTTACTTTCATAATTAATTTCTAGTTTTAAAGTGGCCGGCCACATGACAACTTGTCATTTAGCATATTTTTATGTCGACTGAAGAAGGTGAGAATATATTAAACGCTTTTTTATCTGGCTTAAGTCATCGGCTGGCTTCTTCGTAGAGGAACAAAGAAGCTTTAGGTTGACTTAGTTCGATGTTGGCCATGGTAGAAGAATATAGGTAGACGCTTCGACGCAGCTGCTGGGACAATGAACTGTCAAACCAATTTTGGAATTGAAAATGTTGAATGAAAAATTATTGAAATTTGTAAAAATTGTTAAAAAAAAAACGCGAATTATAATAACCTCCGAATGACGTCGTATAAAAAACATAAAAATCTACTTATATTTGAAAGAATATATAAAATTTTTTGACATATGAATGTTCTCAAGCGCTGATGTATCTACTTTTACTTTCCTAATTAATTTCTAGTTTTAAAGTGGCCTGGCCACATGAAAACTTGTCATTTGGCATATTTTTATGTCGAATGAAGAACCGTTTTATGTGTTCTCACCTTCATGTTTGCATTTCAGTCTTATTATAGAATGTTTGCATTAAGACTATTTACCAGATTAACTTCATAAATTCGAATTTCTTTTTTGACGTATATACAATGAATTTTTTTAAACAGTTAAACTTCAGAGATTAAAAGGCTTTTCTGACTAGCTTAAGTCATCGACAGCTGGCTGCTTCGTAGAGGAAGAAAGGAGTTTTAGGTTGACTTAGTTCGATTTTGGTCTTACGCTTCTTTGTTCTTTTCCGATGAAGCCAGTCAAAAAAGCATTTTATATATCCTCACCATTACTAACAGATTCTTAAAGTTAACAAAACCAATGCCAGACAGTTCCAAGTCGAAATTTAATTTTTAACTTTCTTCATTCCAAAATACATGGAACCCTCCGTTTTGTTTGATTTTTTTTTGTTCTGGTGTATTTAAGTGCTTTCCTTGCATAACTTCTGTTTCCTGTCCCCATGTGAAGTGTGCAAACATTTTTTATGTTGGTCTTTCTTTTTCATTTCTTTGATTTGCCGAACATAACATGAATTTTTTTGTTTCGATTTGGTTCTTGGATTTCTTGCAAATGTAGGATGGTATTACTACTGGCCTCAGCACTTATTAGATTTTAGTTTTGTATATGGTGTGGTATTTTGGGTTCTACTCTTTGGTTCTTCTTCTTTTGCTCCCTGTATATGAGAAGTGATTATGATTTTTTTCGAAGCAAAAAAAAAAAAACATGGATTACTTGCATGGCATATGCAAAAGTTTGCATACGATTATCATTATAAAGCTCTTCAATGTAAACGTAGCATAAATAATATAAAAAAACTCATAAGGAGTTTTGTTTTTATAAGTATCCCATAAAATTGTCTTGATCTAAAAAGTTTGTAATCAATTGGATGGGTGGCTGGGTAGCTTAAACGCATGACTATAAAAGTGGGGTACACACTATGAATCAAATGTATTATTTTTGCAAATTGCAAACAATTTTAAACATTCAAAAATTATAATTAAAATATAAGACAAAATTTAAAGTTTTCCTAAAGCTTGGCTACGTTTACATGTAGGGATTTAATAAACCGTCTGGTTTAAATTGAACACATGCCAATAAATGAGGTGTTTTCATAAAAATATCAGACCAATTCCATTTAAAAGAGCTTTTAATGCATATGTCACCATAGCAAGGTTACTAAAGGGTTAATTATTGCTAAATATTATGCCCGCCAGAAAACCTCTTTATTTTTAAAAACAAGAAGTACCTTTCGTTTTTGTGACAATAACATAAGTTTAATTTTGGTTTTGTAAAACTGCAAAGTTTTAGAAATTTTTGGTAAGTAATTTTTATATTTTTAACATCTTTTTGTTTCCGTGAAAAAAAAAAAAACATGCAAATCGGAAGAAAATTTATAAATTCTTATAATTTGTAATAAAAAAAAAACAGTCAAGATTTGTTTTTAATTTCATTAAGAAATAGTACGCTGCTGTTTATATTTTTGTGATATATAAAAATTATTTTTGTTTAATGTTGTGGTGTTGTTTTTACACACACACATTTATTATAAGTTTTTTGGTAAGTAAAATCAATGACATTAGTTTACATGTAATTCAATTGCTTGGCTAATCGTGAAATTCTAATTGAAACCAAGAAAAAAATGTCTACAAAATGAAGAAAAGGCACTGGTTGATTTGATATGTGGCCAGATCACTTTAATACAGGGAAAGTAAATATGTAAAGTCAACTCATTTTTGACTTGACATTTTGTGAAAGCGAGCTGGCGATACATCAAATTAACTTGCCTATTGTTATTAGAGGACGTTTATTTAACTAACATTGGCTTTTGTCGTGCCTAAAGCGAAGAAAAAATATTGTAAGCTAATGTAGTTTATATATATTATTTTTATCATTTTTTTAACAACCCTTTCATGTATTTATAAAAGAAAACGTAAACTGTCGATCACAACAATTTCATATTTGAAAACAAAATCGCTCGTGCAGTTTTATAATTGATATATTCTTCTTTTTTTCTTTCAGTGTACTATAATTACTTAAGTTCCGTTAAACAGATACTAATCTTATCTTGTTTTTATTTATTTGTAAGCCAGAAAAAGAAACAAAACAATTTAAAAAGGGAATAGCTATTAATCTAGGACGAATTGTTTTATTTGTATATTTTATTATTACAAAGCTACATGGCGACATATCAAATTTGGAAACTAAAAAAACTGATACCATGTTTATATGGCATATATTTTCAGAAGTTATATAATCATGAATTATCAGCCATGATGTTGATAATAAGATGCCAGACAATAAAATGTTTTCATTTCATAAAACTTTTGTAAAGAAAAAACAAATTTAATGTTTTCGTAAAACAAGAATCCAGGCCCAGAAATAAACAAATTTTTGTTCGATTTGCTACAAATCCTAAGGGACATGACTTGATTAATCATCGGTTTGACATAACCTTTTTTCTCGAATTCCCTTTCCTGATGTAAGATGTTAAGAGCAATGAACATTTGCTGGGAGAGTGATAGGAAAATATGACATTGTTCCCATGGTAGAAGAATACAGGTAGATGCATCCACGAACATTGATATGTCAAAAAATTTACATGTCTTTTCAAATATAAGTAGATTTTTATATGTTTTCTTATATGACGTCATTTGGAGGTTATTATAATTCGCGTTTTTCAACAATTTTTACAAATTTAAATAATTTTTCATTCAACATTTTCAATTCCAAAATTGGTTTGACAGTTTATTGTCCCAGCAGCTGTGTCGATGCGTCTACCTATATTCTTCTTCCATAATTGTTTCTCTATCTTAGATTTCTCTCCCACATGTAAACACTGTATTTTTCTCAAATTTTTGTTATTATAAACAGTTTGATGTGTCGCCAGTCAGCTTTATGCGATTCAAAAATTTACTTGTGAAAATCTTTTTTTCTTTAATTATTAAAAGCAAAACAAAAACTATTGTACATTTTGAACATTTTTGGCTAAAATCTGCTTGATTTGTAAAGTATATATTTAAAAAAAAAGAAACACTAGAAAATTTTCAGTTTTATAATTTTTTTCCAATTAAGAAAAAAATAAAATAAAAACAAAAACATTTGTTCAGCACACCATTCCGATACGATAGACTAGAATCATAATTAAATCGAATCTCTTCATTTTCTTTAATTAATGTTTTTTTATAAAACTTTTTGTTTTATATGAAGATTTGTGATATGTTTTGTTGAGTTTTTTTATTTAAATTGTTTTAGGTTATGTTTACACTCAAGCCATTTGAATTCGCTTTTGTAAAATTTATTTTACATGTCTTATTGGAAAATGTAAGCCAAATAATATTACATGAAAAAAAGCTGCAATGTAAACATAGCATCATTGTTAAAAGATAATCTAAGAACACGTTTAGACTTCAAAATCCACTCGATGTCAAATGTCATGCATGGGTGAGCAGATTAAAGTAAATTTAGAAATGTCAAATGTCGATTCCATAACGTCAATTCCATAATTTTCACATTTTCTTTAAATTTTATTGAATGAAAGTAAAAATGTCGGAAATATCATCAAATTTTAGAATTTTAGATTTTTTCGAATTGGTTATTTTTGGCACGAATTATGAAACCGTCATATTTTTTATACGACGTCATTCGGAGGTTATTAAAATTCACGTTTTACAATAATTTTATTCAGATTTTATGTTAAGAGCACGTTGAGAAATAAAATCGTTGAAAAAAAAAACATTTAAAATGTTTTTGACATATCAATGTTCCAAAAAGTTGATGCATCTACCTGTATTGTTCTATTATGATAATAAAGTGCCAAGTGTGATCATGAAAGAAAGCCTAAAGGCTGGATTAAGTTGTAGACTGGCTTCTTCGGATATGATCAATGGAGTCTAGGGCCAAAATCGAACTAAGATAACCTAAAACTCCTTTGTTCTTCTACGAAGAAGCCAGCCAATGACTTAAGCCAGCAAAATAAGCGCTTTGTGTATTTCCACCTTAAACGAAAACATGTTCTTCTAAATTCTTACGGATTGAATTGAATTAAATTACAATGAGGGCATGAGTGTAAACATGGTTGGATCATATTAATTACACTTTTGTTTATCGTATTATTTTATTATTATTTATAAATTAATAGTTGATTGATTATTATTTTCTATTTTAATCGATTGTTGTTGTTGTTTAATTGTAATTTTTTTGTAACCTATTCATATTTTTTCACTGTTTTTTTAATTTTATGAGTTTTTTACTATTTTTCTTCAATCAACTTTTTTTCGGTGCTGTTACTAATTTAGATATTCTTTTAGTTTTTATTATTTATTTTATTATTTTTTAATTTAATTTCAATATTTTTTTCTCTTTTTATATATATTTTATTTTGTTATTAATTTGAATCTCGTTTAGAATCAACTCATTTTTCTGATTTTTTATTTTTTACTTTAAATTTTCATTTTTTTTTCAATGTCTCAGAGTCTTCGGTTCCCACAATCTGCATTTATATTATAAACTAATTTATTATTATTTTTATAAATATCCCGAATGTAAATTAATGTTTATTATTTTTATGTTTTTTTTTATTAAATATTTTTCTTGAAAACTTTCCATTTTAACAGTCTTGTATTTTATGTATTTGTTTATTTCTTTTTTTTTCGCAAAAATTAACTATTGCTTAGAAGAAACAACAATATAAATAAATAAAAACATCAACAATTTGAGATGATTAAATAAAAATGACAACAACAACAACACTTTATAAGACTGAAAACTCAAAGTAATCAAAGATCTAAATGGCTAAGTCATTACAAAAACGGCTGTGATATTTATGAAAATAATATTTTATACATAATTATATACAGTTTTATTACATTTAAATAAATAATTAATAAAAACAATAAAAAACAATAACTTACCAATTTGGTGATATATCATCCAAATGGGCATGTTTCCAAAAGTCTCTTAATTCTTCTAGCAAAAATGATACTGGCATACCGTGAATGTTGCCCGAATTGCTGGTGGAATGCAGATTAATATCGGCATGGGCATCTACCCAGACCAAGGATAGATTTGGACTATGCATTAAATGGCCTGCCACTGAACCTAAAGACACCCACACACACAAAATATTTTAAAATATTAAAGCAAATCTCCTGAAAAAGAGGAAGTAAGTATACTTACCAAAACCAATGGCATGATCACCGCCCAGACACAAGAACTGATCTTGTTCCTTGAGTATTTCGGGGATTTTGGTAATCAGGGATTTATTGCAGCTCATAAATGTATTGTAATTTTTCATGTTTTTATAGTGTGGCGGTGTGTTTTGATCATCAATCAATTCGTAGCTTAAGTTGCCATAATCGGTAATTGCTAAATTTCCTAAATAAAATAAATAAATTAAATTGTTGTCTTTCTTTGGAAATCCTTTACTTCTCTGGTAAGTATAACAAACACCCACCCCTTGAGGACTCCTGCAGCATGGATACCAAACCATTTTGCCTTAGAAAGTCGGGTGCCTGTTCTACGCCACCCTTGCTTTGGCCCTTACTAAAGGGTACACCCAAAATACCCAGTTTTGTTTTTGTCGCTGCCGAAGATGAAAACTGGCGAAATATTGTTTTCAACATTTTGTTCAGAAGTTCTCCTCCAACGTCTTTACTTTTGCAATGCTCTTTGACAACTAAAACCAAGCCAATCAATAATCCAGAAAAAACGCGGTCCAGCCTCCGCTTTATGGTTGCAACTGATAACAAAGACAACAATCATATTTCTGTCATATTTTATATTTTGTTGATAACCTTTGGGAAGGCAAAGGCAAATCTCAAGCTTTCTTTTTACAGAGATTTCAGGCAAAAATATTTTTCTTACGAGGGGGTATTCTTTATTATCAATGAATTTTATAAACCATATGAAAACAAACTGATACGTCATAGTTTTTTTTTTTTTTGTAGTAATAAATACAATTACTTTGTAAATAATCAGTCAGAAAGGGGTTTTGAGAAATGTGATTCATTTAAGAAGACCAAATCATGGAAAATCTGTAATACCAAAAAATGGACAAATAGTGGTAAAGCGCAAAATAAATTGTTAAGCCTCAAAGAAGAAAAAACTGAAATCGGTTTCTAGCCACTGGCAATTTACAGGGTGAGATAAAAAAACTGCAACAAAGGCAAACGCCATAAATCTCACTTTTTTTAAATTTTTTGAATGAAAGCAAAAAATTTCGGAAATAGCATCCAATCATAGAAAAAGTTTAAATTTATTCGAATTGGTCACCTTTGGCACGAATTAAGGCCTTCAAACGGCCAATGAAACCGTCACACGCTGCCTGAATGTTGCTGTGCGGTATTTTGGCCCATTCCCGGCAAAGCGCTTGCTTGAGGTGATCGACACTTTGGTATTTTTTAGGGCCAACCTTGCTTTTCAAAATACTCCGGATTGGTATCCGGAGATTTTGGTGGCTATTGTGCACTGGAAATGAAGCGAGGAACCTCATTTGGTAACTATTTTTGGGTAGCGCCCATGCTGAGTGCGATGGTGTTGGAGTCCTGTTGGAACGTCCAAGGTCTGCGGCCAAAATGTTTGCTTGCCCAAGGCTTTAATACACCCTCCAGAATATTTTCGCGATAATATTTGGCATTTATTCTGATGCCACGGTCAATTAATAAGAGCGGAGAGCGACCATTGGCTGTTATGGCGGCCCACACCACCATCACCATGGCCGGCGCTTGAATTCTGGTGGCCAACCGAAACAAACTGCTGGACAATGAATGTTTTCTCATCGGCACCGGAGAAAACCAAATTCAGCAGTTCGCCACTTTCGGCCAAGCGATGCAACTCTTTAGCTCTATTCAGTCTACATATTTTCTTTCTGTTGCTGTATAAGTTCTTGGCATTACCTCGAGCTCATTTTTCAAAATTTGCCGAATGGAATATTTCGATATGTTCAGCTCACGAGCAATTTTTCGGCCACTACGACGCGGCTGTCGATCAAGTCGATTCTTTACATTTCGAACCATTTCTGCTGATGTTGCTGGTTTCTTCCGTCCACTTCCTTGACGTCGGGCTACGCCATCAGTATCACGGTAACGAGCAATGGTACAAGACACAAATGATTTATTCACATTTAAATGCTGGAGTGTTCTAACGATAGCCACTTGTGGTTTTCCTGTCAATTATAAAGAAATCACACTATCACGCTTGAATTCCATCACGAATAACTTTCTTCTGGAAAATTCCCACCAAAATGCTTTTGTACACTTGTAAACAATGATATGTCATTGGCATAATTTTAATAGCTATTGGACGAGTGGCTTGGAAATGACAGCAGTCTGAAGTTGGTTGCAGTTTTTTCATCTCACCCTGTATATTTCCTTCTACCACCTAAGAACATGATTTAATGGAAATATGGCTAAGAAAATATCAGGAAATAAATTGAACTTATAATAAAATCTAAATTTCTATGTGGATATTGTTTTCGGGGAAAGCTTATTGCCTAATAAGAAATCGAATTGTTGAATTACAGGCGATTTGATTGCGAGGGATGACCTTTCAGCCTACAAGTATAAAAAAGTTTAGTTTTTTATTAAAACACAATTTTTTAATTTACATTTTTATTTTTTAAAAATTTAAATTTTTAAATTTACATTTCTATTTATTTTATATGTGTATATTGCACTAAAATATTGCTTTTATTTCTATAACATTTTAATTTCTTGCATCATCTGATTTTGTTTGCGATTGCTGTTCGGCCGCTTCTTTTTCTTTGCGATAATGGTCCCATTCATGATTTCTTAAATCCGCTTGATATTTAAAAGCCATAGGGCATTGGCTACACATATAGGTATTTTCGCCAACATGTGTGCGTAAATGTTTATTCAAATCATTGCTTTGGGCATAGGCTTTGTCGCAATATTTGCCTGAAAAAAAGAAAAAATAAAACGTAAAAAAAATAGATCCAGGGGAAATTTTAGCAATCTATGATCAAAAATTTCCTCAAAGGTAACCAGCATTGGCTGGACTCTTGTTCTATGAAAATATGAAATGAAAATACAACATTTTTTGCCTCCACAAAAGTTTTCATTTCAAATGATCATGAAATGAGAATTGAGCCAAAGTTGTGGATTATGGGCCTCATAAGAGATTTAAAAATACAGGGTGAGATTGAAAAAAATGCAACCAACTTCAGACTGCTGTCATCCCTAAGCCACTCGTTCGACAGCTATTAAAATTATATTTTTTACAAGTGTACAAAATCATTTTGGCGAGAATCTTCCAGAAAAAAAGTTATTCGTGATTGAATTCAAGCGTGATAGTGTGATTTCTTTATATTTGGCTGGCTATCGTTAGAGCACTCCAGCAATTAAATGTGAATAAATCTTTTGTGTCTAGTACTATCACTCATTACCGTGATACTGGCCAAGAAAATGGACGGAAGAAAACGGCAACATCAGCAGAAATGCAGCAGTTCGAGAAGTAAAGACGCGACTTGATCGAAACCCGCGTTGCAGTAGCCGAAAAATGGCTCGTGAGCTGAACATATCGCAATATTCTATTCTGCAAATATTTAAAAATGAGTTCGGGGTAAAGCCACTGACAATTCCAAAAAGTGCAAGAACTTACACAGCAACAGAAAGAGTATAGACTCAAAAGACGGGTTTCTTCGATGAGAAAACATTCGTTGGCTAGCAGTTTTTAAACAAACAAAATGATCGCGTTTACTTGCCAAAGAGGTCAGCTGAAAATGTGCACCTTCGGTTTGCCACCAGAACTCAAGCGCCTTCCATGATGATGGTGTGGGCCGCCTTAACAGCCGATGGTCGCTTTCAGCTCGTATTAATCGACCTTGGCTACGGAATAAATACCGAATATTATCGCGAAAAAATTCTGGAGGGTGTACTAAAGCCTTGGGCACGCAAACATTTTGGCGGCAGACCTTTGACATTCCAAGAGGACTCAGAACCATTGCACTGAGGTTTCTTGCTTCATTTCCAGCGCACAATGGCCACCCAAATCTCCGGATACTTTTCCGGTGGACTATTGTGTCTGGAGTATGTTGGGAAGCAAGGTTGGCACTAAAAAATACCAAAGTGCCGACCATCTCAAGCAAGGCCTTCGCTGGGAATGGGCTCAAAATACCGCAGAGCAACATTCGGGCGTGTGACGGTTTCCTTGACCGTTGAAGGCCATTATTCGTGCCAAAGGTGGCCAATTCGAACAAATCTAAACTTATTCTAAAATTTGATGCTATTTCCGACATTTTTTGCTTTAATTCAATAAAATTTAAAAATTATGGCGTTTGTTTTTTTGCAGTTTTTTTTATCTCACCCTGTATATATTACAATTAACAAACTATATTTGGGTCTCACATTAGAGGAGAGATAGATCCTATTGCTCGCTTTTCCTTTACAAATGTTACCAATTGCAAATTATTATAGTTTTTCAGAATATCATTTTGAATACCTACACTTATATGGTTTCTCTCCCGTGTGGGTACGACGATGACGATTGAGATTCATTAAACGTGGGAATCTAAGAAAAAGAAACATAATAAATTTAAAATTACAAAAAAAAAGTCCAAAATTTCCCTTACGCCATTGGACACTGATCACACTTGTAGGGTTTCTCGCCCGAGTGCAGAACTTTGACATGCTGATGTAACGTATCCACTCGAGAAAATCTTGCACCACATGTTGAACAAACATGATTTTTACCCTGTTGATGAGACATCAAATGTATGTAACGATCTGAGGGGCATTTAAAACGTTTCGGGCAATGTGGACAGCTGTAGGGTTTATCATCACCGTGGCGTTGCATGTGCTGTCTTAAGTTACTGGGCCTATAGAACTTCTTACCACACAACGTACAAAGATAATTCAAGTCTCCTGTATGTATCCTCATATGTTGTTTCATGGCGAATTTAAAGGAAAATGCTGAAAGGGGAACACTGATTAGTATTGGAATTGGAAACACTTTTGCTACATACATTTATCACAAAGTTCACATTGGAAATTTTTAATGCCCATATGGCGATTGGTGTGTATCTTCAAATGTTCCTCAACCACAAAGGTCTTGTTGCATTTGTCACATTTGAAGGGCACTATTTCGCTATGTTTTTTACTCATGTGCTGTGCTAGTCCTCCCACATTTGTATATGCAGCTGGACAATGGTTGCAGGTATATGATTTATTTAGCGGCTCCTTTTTATCTTCCATTAACCGGGTTTTATTCTTATTTTCATCGGGATGATGTTTTTCGTTGTGTTTTTGCAACATAAAAGGATATTTGAAACGATCGTGGCACACCATGCACACGAAACGATGAGCGTCTGTGTGTTTCTTTAAATGCCGTTCCATTTGTTTTTCAAAACGAAATGTGGCCTTGCACTGCGGACATGGATGCGGTGCTCTTGTTTTGTTCGTTTCCACAATAGTATCAGTTTCTTCTTTCTCCGAGGACGTTGGATCCCTGGAAACAAAAGGAAATTAGCTTTCTTTCACTTGTCCTAACATCTAACAATAAACCTGCTGCTAGAGTCCAATTGGTCTAGATCCAAATCACAATTGTCTAGTGAATTTTCATCCTTAGAGAGCCTGTTATCGGTTTTCTCTATCTCCGACTCCTTGTGTCTGTTGCGTTTGTGTTTTTGCAGCATGGTCGCATTGGTAAAATTCTTTAAACATGTATTACATTGATGTGTCATTGCACTCAGGGCTTTTTCAGAGTCACACGTTAAAGGTGACACATCCGACTCCTTCTCAACTTGGTTCCTATATGAATACAATTTTTTTTATCAAATTTCTGAAGTAAAGCTATCATCCCGAAATCCTTTACCTTCCAAAAGTTTTTATGATAGCCCCCTCAATTTGATTATATTTTTCATTAATAGACTTTTGTAATTTCCTCAAAGAACTCAATGGTATGTCCTCCTCATCATTGTCACTGCCATTTCCAGATACAACGTCTTCAACAGCAGCAATGGAAGCTTCCTCTTCATTGTCGTTGATGTTTCCAGAAATCTGAAAGAAGCAAATGGTTAAAATTTCAGTATTTAATGTGTCTAACAACTTACCTCTTTATGAGTATCAGTCTCAATGTTGTTCCCTGTATCACTTGCATTTTCCCCAATGGACACTTCAGATTGGGGAAAGTTCCCCCTCTCACGTAATACAGACGCTGACCACGTTTTATATAGCAAATCATGTGTGGTCAGACATAGCCTTTGAAATTTAAAAGCTTTCAATAACTGATCCATACATGCCTTGCATATTTCCTGAGGCACCGGAAATGACTGCTTTCGTTGTTGTTCTAACAGTTGTGGTGTGGTTTGTAAAAGCATTTCCTCAATGGTCAAATCAGATTCTTCATATCTCGTCGATTGGGTATTGAACATGTTTTTCTTATTGGACATACACACCCTACAAATCCTGCCGTATATTTTATGTGAATGCATGGCAATTTAATTATTTATTTGTGGAATTTTATTAAAACCACGGAGTTCCGGAAAAGCCGGAAAAGAAAATGAGACGAGTAGCAAACCAAAATAAAAAACGTCCCCAACGAAACAAATAACAAGACAAAACATAAAACACAATAAAAAATTAAAACAAAAGGGAGGCTATGTTGTTTACGAATGTGTGTAATGCATAACACCGAGAAACTGTGTTGACGAATTAGACATGAGGACAGCGCAATCAGCTGGAACATACTTTAAGGTTCTATTAGACGAAATGTTTTTTATGTATACATAAAATCTCTTTTTTAATAAGTTTAAGCTTGAGGCAAGATAAGTAAAACTCGCCTTCCTAAGATATTTAACATATAACTGTGCGCCCCTTAATAATCAATAATTTATTATTTTTGTAAAATATGCCACTCGTCATACGTAAACATTTAAGATATAAAAATATTACATGGTCGAATGCTTTAGAAAAGTGTTGCCATATTCAATTTAGCTAAAGAGTCTACCTCTATTATTTAGCTCTGTTAAAAACCATTCCGTCTGACCAGAGCCTCAATTCTTGTTCTATGAAAATGTGAAATGAAAACTTTTACAAAGGAGCAAAAATGTCAAATGAAAAATTTTATAAAGAAAATATTTTTCATTTCATATTTTCATAGAACAAAAATCCAGCCCCAGGACTTTAGATAAATAAGCATTAAATATGTAACGACATTTCAGTTGGTGACAGTAACTTTTAATGACTCCAATTGAATTGTACAGGGTGAGAGGAAAAAATTACAACCACAAGTGGCTATCGTTAGAGCACTCCAGCATTTAAATGTGAATAAATCTTTTGTGTTTCGTACCAACGCTCGTTACCGTGATACTGGTAGCTTAGCCCGACGACGTCGAACAACAACATCACCAGAAATGGTTCGAAGAGTAAAGAAGCGACTTGATCGAAGCCCGCATCGCAGTGGCCGCAAAATGACTCGTGAGTTGAACATATCGCAATATTCCATTCGGCTCGGGGTAAAGCCATTGAAATTTAAAAAGTGCAAGAACTTACACCGCAACAGAAAGCAAATAGACTCATAAGAGCTAAAGAGTTGCTTCGCTTGACCGAAAGTGGTGAAGTGCCCAATTTGGTTTTCTCCGATGAGAAAACATTCGTTGTCCAGCAGTTTGTAAACAATCAAAACGATCGTGTTTACTTGCCAAAGAGGTCAGCTGAAAATGTGCACCTTCGGTTGGCCAAAAGAACTCAAGCGCCGGCCATGGTTATGGTGTGGGCCGCCATAAAAGCCGATGGTCGCTTTCCGCTCATATTAATCGACCGTGGAATCAGAATAAATGCCAAATATTAACGTGAAAGTATTCTGGAGGGTGTATTAAAGCCTTGGGCACACAAACATTTTGGCCGCAGACCTTGGTGGAAGGTATTAAAAGTTCAGCACGGCCGAAATTACAGCTTTTTTACTTTTTAATCTTAATAAAATATCTTAAGGGTTTTTTGTTAAACATACAACTAAAAGTAATTTACAAGTCTTTCCTGGAAGTAAGGCTGGAAATACATAAAGCGCATATTTGGCTGGCTTCTTCGTAGATGAACAAAGGAGTTTTAGGTTGACCTAGTTCGATTTTGGCCCTAGTCTCCTTTGTTCATTTCCGAAGAAGCCAGCCGATGACTTAAGCCAGCCAAATAAGCGCTTTATGTATTCCCAGCTTAACTTTGCTGAACAGTTCAGAGAGCTAATCAGGCTCCATTAGGTTTATTTCTCAAAGCAGAAGAGGTGCTCTTAATTTAATTTAAATAATTTTTAGATTAGATTGTTTTGATTGTTTTTGTTTAAAAAACTCATTTACAACGCACTTACTTTTATTACAGTACCATATTTCAATGGTAAATTTGTAAAAAAAAAGCCCATTCAAAAAATTCCCCTTTCCTGTTTTGACATTTGACCTATATTTACAGAATTGTCCATTTAAGCATGTTGTGATTAGTCAGAAGTGATAAGAAATGAATTTTTACTATAAAAGCAAATCGAATTCAATTACTTCGTGTTATTCTCTAAACTAATCTAAGCTTGAAATAATGAAACTCATTGTGGTATTAGTTGTACTTTTGGTGGTAGCACAGGTAAAAAAAAAATATACATAACTATTTTTTTTTCATTCTATAACCGGTTTATTTACTGCAGTGCTATGCTCGCTCAATTCATGGAGACTCATTTGCCATAGAAACGCCCGATTCTGAGGTAAGGTTATAGTTTTATGCATTGTAAGATTAAGAAGGCAAATATGACTATCCATTTCTGCATTTTCTGTGATTTAGCTTGTCAAATTTTACTGAATAAAACACTGATTCCCATCTCTGATTTCTGTGTATACAATGGATTTATGAATATAAATTTTGACATGAGTTGCTGTCAAATGAATACATTTGAAAAAAAAAATGTAAATTGCATGACTTTACCTTCTTAATTCTACCATGGTTTTATGTTTATGTTTGAAATTTGAAAAACATTTCTCATTTCACAGCCTTCGTTTTCCGTCGAGCCACAACAGCAGGACTCATCTTTGGTGGATTCGTTTACACGTTCGAAACGCGGTGGAGGCACAGTCATAATAATAAAGACAGCTAATAAAAAATTGTAAAAAATAAATTCGAATCATTTCATGATGATAATGTGATATTTTTAATAATAAAATGAAAATGGCGAAAATAAAAAAGGACAAATAAACTTCAAACATTTAAATAAATGAGGCTGTAAGCATGAACCAAACAAAAAGGGTGGAAATACATAACACGTATATTTGGCTGGCTTAAGTCATAGGCTGGCTTATTCGTAGATGAACAAAGAAGTCTTAGGTTGACTTAGTTCGATTTTGGCCCTATGCTCCTTTGTTCATTTTCAAAGAAGCCAGCCAGATAAGCGCTTTATATATTCCCACCTATACTCCAAAAAAAAAAAATAAACAGAAATATATTATTGATTGATTCAATACATAAACATCTACGAGATAATTTCTTTTCATTTACATTAACACAATATTTAAATATTTGGTATATTTATTGTCACAATTGTCAGATGTTAGAAATTCGCTGTAATATTTTTGTGTCGAGGCGAAATCATTTCTTTTTTCGCTCTAAGACCAGATTTTGATAATAAACGTAGGTGGCGGAGTTGTATTTTTTGGGAATTCGCCTACTGGTAGACCTTAAGCTGGGAATACATAAAGCGCATATTTGGCTGGCTTAAGTCATCGGCTGGCTTCTTCTTAAATGAACAAAGGAGTTTTAGGTTGACCTAGTTCGATTGTGGCCCTAGGCTCCTTTGTTCATTTCCGAAGAAGCCAGCCGATGACTTAAGCCAGCCAAATAAGCGCTTTATGTATTCCCAGCTTAATAATTGGACCATGGCTGTAAGAACATAAGAAGCTTGAAGTCATGGCTAGGCATATTTTGTGACATTTCATAAATGGATTACAGAGCCGCACTAAAATCCTTCCCTTTATAATTTTCCGTCGTTCCCTTTATAATTTGACATTAATATGCTAGTCAAGACTTCTAGCTTTTTATGTACTTCCACCTTAAGTTTTTCTTTGAGTATGAGGTTTGATTAGTACAGGGTGAGATAAAAACTGAACCATGTCAAACGCCATAATTTCTCCATTTTTTTTTAATTTTGTTGAATGAAAGCAAAAAAAATGTCGGAAATGCCATCAAATTTTAGAATAAGTTTAGATTTGTTCGGATTGGTCACCTTTGGCACGAATTATGGCCTTCAAACGGCCAATGAAACCGTCACACGCTGCCCAAATGTTGCTCTGCGGTATTTTGGCCCATACCCGGCGAAGCGCTTGCTTGAGGTGATCGACACTTTGGTATTTTTTAGTGCCAACCTTGCTTTCCAAAATACTCCAGACACAATAGTCCAATGGATTGGTATCCGGAGATTTTGGTAGCCATTGTGCGCTGGAAATGGCGCGAGGAACCTCATTTTGTAACCATTCTTTGGAGGCGCGTGCTGAGTTCTGTTGGAATGTCCAAGGTCTGCGGCCAAAATGTTAGCGTGCCCAAGGCTTTAATACACCCTCCAGAATATTTTCGCGTTAATATTCGGCATTTATTCTGATGCTACGGTTGATTAATACGAGCAGAGAGCGGAGACCATCGGCTGTTATGGCGGCCCACAACATCACCATGACCGCCGCTTGAGTTCTGGTGGACAGCGAAGGTGCACATTTTCAGCTGACCTCTTTAGCAAGTGAACACGATATTTTTGTTTGTTTACAAACTGCTGGACAAAGAATGATTTCTCATCGGAGAAAACCAAATTCGACAGTTCACCACTTTCGGCCAAGCGAAGCAACTCTTTAGCTCTTTTGAGTCTATTTTCTTTCTGTTGCGGTGTAAGTTCTTGCACTTTTTGGAATTTTAATGCACAGACAATTTTCAGTCATAGGCTATTGTATCCATTACGAACATATAATACCAAATTTGAAACAATTCCGGCGAATAATGTCGCTAAAATCATCAAAATACCGAATAACGGGAGGTACCGTTATATGGGGGATACACCAAAACGTGGACCTGCACAGACAATCTTCTGGCTGTAGTATCCATGACGAACTTCAAATTCCAAATTTGAAACTGTTCCAGTGGAAAATGTCGCTAAAATCATTAAAATGCCGAATATTGGGAGGTATAGTTATGTGGGGGCTATACCAAAACCTGGACCTACATGGCCCATTTTCAATTCCAAAAGTCCTGAATATATAATAAGCATTTTAGTAAAATTTTATCAACCTACTTCATTTCGTTTCGGAAGCTAGAGTGATTTCCACACATGTACAGACGGACGGACATCGCTAAATTGACATAGAATTTTATTTTGATCAAGAATCATATATTTTGTGGGGTCTAAAATGTATATTTCGAGGTGTTACAAACGGAAAGACAAACTTAATATACCCTCCATACCATGGTAGAAGAATACAGGTAGATGCATCAACGCTTGGAAACATTGATATGTAAACAAATTTTTAATTTATTTTCAAAAATAAATAGATTTTGATCAGTTTTCTTATACGACGCCAATCGGAGGTTGTTATGATATGCATTTTTCAAGACTGTGTACAAATTTAAATAATTTTTCATTCAACATTTTCAATTACAAAATTGGTTTGACAGTTCATTGTCCCAGCAGCTGTGTCGATGCGACTACCTGTATACTTCTACCATCTATTGCCTTTTTAGGGACATGGAAATCGATAAATGACCACTCTAGGGTTATACAAATCAATGTTGCATTGCTGCTTTTAACTATTGTGAATTGTTGAAGTTGGTGTTTTGTACAGTACACAACATTTGTACCTGGCATTCGTAATAACGGTTATTGTTTTTTCAACATAAATGACCCATATTTATTTTTAAAGCTACGTTCACAAGGATACCACTATCAAAGTAACGCTTATACATTTGTAATAAAACACAAATTGGTTTACATATTTTTGTTTTTTATTATAAATTTACTATTAAATTGTCTTTCTTTTCTTTTTGTTGCACAATAAATAAATTTGTATAATATATTAATTTTCTTTTAATTTGTTATATAAAAAACACTAAAGTATTAATTTGTTTTTTTTCTTTCGTCATTTCATTTCTTAAAAATTTAAAATACAGCTAAAGCTTTTCGTTTATCATGTGTGATGATGATATTGTGTAAATAAAATATTATATATATAGATGTATATTATATGTTTATATATTTATGTAAGATTATATAGAGTTTGTATAAAATTAAATTGAGCAAGAAGTATTAAGGAAATTGTTTTGTAATAAAAGAGATACAATTTCTGTAGAAAAAATAACAACTCTTTTAATAAGGAATGTTTTAAATATTACAAAATGTTTTGTTTATCTACAAAGAGATTCGAGCTGTTTTGGGAGGATACTTGGAAGATACCGATGTCTTAGGCATAAAAACAAATAAATGTTTTTATACACAAACATAAAACTTGTCCTTTCTCGACATCAAAGTTGATCATAAAATTTCCTTTTTTTAAATAATTTTAAATATTATTAAAAAATATTTTACAAAATCATTATTATTTTGGCTTAACTTTGAAATAATTTGTTTTATGTGTAAATGTTGCAATTTTTTGTGGTTAATTAATGGAATATTATTTTCTTAAAAATAAATGATACAGAAATACGTGTGTATGTGTGTGTTTTTTTTTTTTGTAATATTCGACTGGGCCGAATAACATTTTTTTGAGGTATTCAACATTTGTTGTGTTCGAAAATAAGGGACAATTTTTTCTCTGTTCCAGAAACTGCAAGATTCCACCAGTTTTGGATTTTTTTCGATATCATAAAGGGAAAATCGGTTATCGAAGCAAAAATTTTAACATTCTTGCAGGTCCGGAAAAGCCCTTTTGACATAATCTTATTTTTGGTAGAAGAGATTTTTTTCGGACGATGGATGGAAAATACAATTTTCGGGAAAAATTTTATGCGCGTTAATTATGATACAATCACAATAATTTTGGCTATGGAAAAAATGCATTAAGTTTATTGTGAATGTTAAATTCATGGTAGAATAAAGAAGGTATGACTGTACCTTCTAATCATATGTTTGCAATTTTTTTGTTGACAACATCTCATTGTCAAAATGAATATTTATAAATCCATTGTGTATACACAAATCAGAGATGGAAACCTTTTTTCTATTCAGTGAAATTTTGACGAGGAAAATTACAAAAAATGCAGAGATGGATATTATTGGTTGAAATGTCTTTACCTTCTTAAATTTGCCATGGGCTGGATTTTTTGTTCTAAAAAATTATAAAAAATAGAACAAGTAAAAAAGCGGCTGTTTGGCCGGGCCGAATTTCTAATACCTACACAATTTGAAAGGAACTTGAAAATTTTCAAAAAATTCCGAAATATACCGTTTCAATGATGACCTTTATAAGGGGAGCTATACGAAGACGTGTACTGCCCATTACAAACTTCGAATACGAAATTTGAAACAATTCCAGGGAATAATGTCACTAAAATCATCAAAATACCGAATATCGGGAGGTACCTTTATATGGGGGCTATACGAAGACTTGGACTTGCATACAAAATTTTTAAGCATAGGCTGTAGTACCCATTACAAACATCGAATACGAAATTTAAAACAATTCCGGCGAATAATGTCGCTAAAATCATCAAAATACCGAATATTGGCAGGTAACGTTATATGTGGGCTATACGAAAACGTGAACCTGCATACGAAAGTTTTAAGAATAGGCTGAAGAACACATTACAAACTTCGAATACGAAATTTGAAACAATTCCGGCGAATAATGTCACTAAATACATCAAAATACCGAATATTTGGAGGTAACGTTATATGGGGGGCTATATGAAGATGTGGGCTGACATGGCCCATTTATGAACATAGCCTGTCTACGGGCAAAATACACATGTGTGCAAAATTTGAGTCTTCTATCTCAATTTGTTCGAAAGATAGCGTGATTACTACAGACATACGGACAGGCAGACACACAGACGAGCATCGCTTAATCATCTTGAATTTTACGTTGATCCAGAATATATATATTTTGTGGGGTCTATCATGAATATTTCGAGGACTTACAAACGGAATGACAAAGCTAATATACCCTCCATAGAAAGATGGGGGTATGGTACAGTAAAAAGGTAAGGTAGAGCTACCAGCTGATTACAGTTTTTTTCTAAGTGTGCCCGACTTCTGCCAATTTTGTGTATGAATTTATTGTTGTGAAAAAAGAAGAACAAAATATTTTCAAAACCAATAATTGGAAGACATAGCCTCATGGCTGTTTTTATCCTTATTTTTTCATTTGACATTTCTTTCCCTTTTAAAAGTTTTCATTTCACATTTGCCCAGGTGTAATGTCAAAATTTATTTTGACATTTTGTTGTCTATTTGTTTACGATGTCAATCACAATAATGTACTTTTGACATTAAATTTGGTAGTCAGCTGGCTTGGAAGGGTGACCTTAAAGTTGGGCCCTGGTATGAGAGAAAACCTTATTACATCTAATAAGTCATGCCATTGTGAATTAATAGAGTAAAAACATCAACAATGAGATCCTTTCAGTCACTAAAGGGCATTTCAATCACAATATTTCGCTTTGCTTCCATAACTGTCATGATCGATATTATCGATAAAAATATAATTCACAATAACTTTACCAATGCCTAAGGCTAGATTTACATGGGCCTCAATGGAATTTTTTAAGTAGTAATCATGATAAAGATTATAGGCAGATGCAGCAAAGCTTGGGAACATTGCTATGTAAATTTTTAAAATTTTTTTGTCAAAAAATAGTTAGATTTTTATATTTTTCTTATACGAAGCCAATCGTAGGTTATTATTATATTCATTTTTTAAAAGATTTTACAAATTTCAATAATTTTTTATTGAAAATTTTCAATTCGAAAATTGGTTTGACAGTTAATTGTCCCAGAAACTGTGTCGATGCGACTACCTGTATTCTTCTACCATTCCAAAATGCAAGCAATTGTGAATTAATAGCGTAATAACATCAACAACAATGTATGCTTTGGTTTCAATCACAATAGTCTAATTTGATTACATTCCTGCCATAATCGATATTATCGATAAAAATATTATTCACAATAACCTTGCTAATCCCTAAGGCTAGGTTTACATGGGTCTCAATACCTTTTTTAAGTAAAAATGTTATAGATGTTCTCCGATAATGACATTTCCTCATAGCCAGGCACTATTTCAATTTAAAATCTACACTCCTCTGCTTTCCATTCGCCACTTCTTCCCTATTTTCCTAATCAAAAATGTTGAATACCTTTTAGCATACCAAAATCACAGTTCGGTTATCAATTTTGTGGCGGCTAATGATGCCGATGATTGAGAGCCTTGTCCAGCATAACAATTTCTTCGCCACTGTCATCGGGATCTATGCCAATACCCGAATGGATATCCTCCTCCTCCTCATCATCATCGGAATGGATGATACGTTTTGTGTCATCATCGTCATCATCAAAATAGGGTTTAATGGTCATGCCCTCTGGAAAATGGATGGAAGAGATAATTAAAATTACACAGCAAAGAAAAATATCCTCTCTTACTCTTAATGGGTGATCTAAACAGCTCCGTTTCCCCATCATCGCCATCGTCTTCGAAAAGTTCTTTACCCTTTTGTGGCAGTAGAGAGAAATTGTAATAAGGCTTATCGGTACGTCGGCGTCGGGCCAATAAACACTGGGTGCAAAGAATGCACATAACCACAGCCGTAATAATCACCAAACTGGCCAGCAGGATAAACACAAATCTTGGCATACCCATGACATGTTCGTTGCGAGTCAAACGGAAGACCACATTTTTCACCTCTTTATTCGCAGAGATGACATTAACCAGGCGCACCGTTTCCATATAACGTGGCGCCTCCACCTTCAGGGTTATCTCTCCCAAGGGAACATTTTTCAAAATATAACTACCCATGCTGTCGGTGAAATTCTTTACAAAATATTTCACAATCGGTTTGATCACCGATACCTTGGCATGTTTTATGGGATGATTGGACATGTCCAGCACAAAACCTGATATCATTGTTGTGTCCAAATCATTTCCCAATCTACCCAATGGCTGGATTTCACTGTGACCCATAATCAGGGTGTAGGGATTTAGTTTTATGATACCCAAATTGTTAATTTTTCCATGTTTCACCTCGGCCTTAACCACTTGCGATTCATAGTTGGGAGCACTCACTTCCAGGGCATAGAGACCCTCGGGCAATATCAACTGGAAGTGGGCTGCATTTCGACTAACATTATACACCGGCTGATGTTCAATTATCCGTATAAAGGCCTCCCTCAGCGGCTGATCCTCGCGATTGTGTACAAAACCTGCCGCTCCCGTATCGACCAAATGCAAGAAATTCTTTAGCTTTTCAATATTTTTACGCCACACCGAAGTGATGTCCTTCTGCACGGGCATACTACAGCATGACAGGCCTAGTGTGAACATGGGTATATTATACATTTTATAGAATAAATTCGTCAGGCGTTCGGTAATGTCATGGCGCAGGGTATGGGTCGATGTGGCGGCACATTGTAGGGGAGAATAATTGAATTCGGTATTTTCAATATTGTGAGCAAATTTCTCATAGATTTGTTCGCCCTTGGGATAACTGAAAAGAAAGGGAGAAAAGAAAATTTGAATTGAGGTTATCTTGAATTTTAGGTTATTTTGCAAAACTTACTACAACTCGGAGGAGCCTGTACTGAAGGTGAGCATTAAATCAAATCTTTGATTTTCCAAAAATGTCAACAGCAAATCTCTTCTCTTTTCCGATTCCGGACTTAAAATGCGTTCTCCCAACTCATTGCCAATGACAGGATCACAAATGGTATTGCTGGAAAATAAATGAAAGCGAGTGAATAAAACAAATAATGTAAACATGTAAACATCAGCTGTTAAAGCTTTTTGTTTGAAGAAAAGGGGTTATATCCAGGGTTTGGTTTTCCTATAGGAAATACTCTTTAATAGCTGATGGTTACTTTTTCCAAAAATTAACAGCTGATGGTTACTTTTTCCAAAAATTAACAGCTGATGGATATTTATTCTTTAAAAAAAGACATATAATTTTTTTTGACTGGCTTAAGTCATCAGCTGGGTTCTTCGGGAAAAAAGAAAGCCGTGTAGGATCAACATCGAACTAAATCAACCTAAAACTCCTTTGTTCCTCTACGAATAAACCAGCTGGTGGTTTAAGCCAGTCAAAAAAAGCCTTTAATGATTTTAGACTAAGATTTTTTAAGGAAGCGTCGGAACATAGCATCACAAATAACAAAAGTGCCTTCACCATCAACTATAGAATATCTTTCCCATGGGAACATGGTATCCTCAACAGCTGACGATTTTTTCCCACAGAGAATTGACATCACCAACATCTGACAGTACTTTTTCCATGGAAAAATGACATTACCATCAGCTCATGATCACCTTGCCTTCTAGAATCTTCCAGTTTGATTTGCAGTTGATGTAATAGAAAACCTCCCGAGCAGCTGATTTCTTATCGAATGAAATATTTTCTCCTCATCATTTGGTGCTCAGTTTGCTTTAAGAAAAATCGCATTAATTTGTTTAAAGCTAGTTTTTTTTTTATAAAAAAAGTGGCATCACCAATGCCTGAAAATTACCTCTCCAAAGAAAAATGGCAAGACAAACAGCTGACGATTATTTTCCCTAGGAACATAGCATCACAAATACCTGTCGATAAATTTTCCCAGATAAATGTGACAAAGAGTTGACGATTGTTATTCCCATGGGAACATGACACCAAGACATCACTAACAGCTGAATTATATTCCCATGGAATAACAAACAGCTGAGAATAATTTCTTCAATGGCGAAATGACAAGACAAAAAGCTGACGATTCTTTTCCTATAAAAAATTGGCAACACCAATAGCTGACGATAAATTTTCCCAGAAAAATGGGACATAAAAGCAGTTGACGATTTCTCTTCCCGTAGGAACATAGTATCACGAATAAGAAAAGTGTCTTCACCATCAATTGACGAATACATCTCCCTTGTGAGTATGGTATCATCAACAGCTGATTATTTTTCCACAGAAAATTGGCATCACCAACAGCTGACAATACTCTCCCATGGAACGTGGCATTACCATCAGCTGACAAGGTGATCGTCAGAATCTTTTATTATGATCTGTAGAATCTTTTAGTTTGAACTGAAGTTGATTTAATTGAAAAGCTCCCTATCAGCTGATTTTTTATCGAATGAAATATTTTCTCCTCACTATTTGATGCTCAGTTTGTTTTGAGACAGGTCACATTAATTTTTTTTAAATTATATTTTTACAAAAAAAGCCAGCACCACCAATGACTGACAATTACTTCTTCAATGGAAAAGTGGCATGACAAAAGTCTGACGATTCTTTTCCCATAGAGATTTGTCGTCGCCAGCTGACTATAAATTTTTTCCAAGAAATGTGGCATCAACAACAGCTGCCGATAACTTTTCTCATGCGAACATGCTTTCATTTCGCTTTCATATGTCTGGAGCTATATTTTTTAAAAAAAGGGTTGCATTACCAATAGTTGGAAATTTCTTTTTTCAATGGAAAAATGTAATGACAAACACCTGACGATTCTTTTCGCATAGAAAATGGTCGTCGCTAATAGCTGACTATACATTTTCCCAGAGATATGTGACATCATCAACAGCTGCCGATAATTTTTTCCATGGGAACATGGTATCACCAACAGCTGACGATTACATTCCCATTGGGAATATGACATCAACATCAATTGACGATTACTTTTCCCTTTGGAACGTGGCATCATACACACAGAACATGTCAACGCCATCAACTGACGATATCTTTTCCTTTGGAAACATGACATCACATACATCTGGCGATTAATTTTCTCGTGGGACCATGACAATAGGTTATAAATTATTCATGGTAGAAGAATTTAGGTAGTCGCATCGACACAGCTGCTGGGACAATGAATTGTCCAACCAATTTTAGAATTAAAATTTTTGAATGAAAAATTATTCAAATTCGTTAAAAATCTTGAAAAAAAAAAAACATTTTTGACACATCAATGTTGCGTTGAGGCATCTACCTGTATTCTTCTACCATGATATTATTTCTCTCGCTGAAAAGTGGCATCACTATCAGCGACGATTACTTTTCCCATTGGGAACATGGCATCAACATCAATTGACGATCACTTTTTCCCCTTTGGAACATGGCAATAGGTTATAAATTATTTCTCCCACTAAGACAATGAATTGTTAAACTAATTTTGGAATAGGAAAAAAACATTTTTGACATATCAATGTTACGTTGATGTATCTATCTGCATTCTTCTACCATGAAATTATTTCTCTCATCGAAAAGTGCCATCACCAACAGCTTACGATTAATCTTTCCATTGGGAACATGGCATAAACATCAATTGAAGATTCCTTTTTCCCTTTGGAACATGGCAATAGGTTATAAATTATTTCTCCCACTCTAGCACCATCAGCTGACGATTACTTTTCCCATTGGAAATGACATCAACACCAATTGACGATTACTTTTCCCTTTGGAACATGGCATCATACACAGCTGGCGATTACTTTTCTGTTGAAAACATGGCAATTGTTTCTCCCACTGAAAAGTGGCATCACCTTCAGCTGACGATTACTTTTCCCATTGGGAACATAACATCAATATCAATTGACGATTACGTTTCCCTTTGGAACATAGCATCATACACAGCTGGCCATTACTTTTCTCGTGGGAACATGGCAATAGATTATCAATTATTTCTCCCACTGAAAAGTGGCATCACCCTCTGCTTACGATTACTTTTCTCATAGACGATTACTTTTCGAATAGAGAAATACCTTCACCATCAACTGATGATTATTTTTTCCCATTGGGAACATGACATCAAAATCAATTGACGATTACTTTTCTCTTTGAAACATGGTATTATACACATCTGGCGATTACTTTTCTTGTGGAAACATGGCAATAGGATATAAATTATTTCTCCTACTAAAATATGGCATCACCATCAGCTGATGATTACTTTTCCTCTCACCATCAACTGACGATTATTTTCCCTTTGGGAACATGGCATTACCATCAGCTGACGATCATCTAGAATATTCCAGATTCTTTTCAAAACTTACTTATTATTGTATAGCTTAAAGACGGCATCGAAATTTTCCGTTATGGGCAGGAAATATAAAACACTTGTCTGCAACAGCTTCAAAATCAAGGGTTCTCGCAATTTATAGCCCTCAATGACGTGACGAATTAAATTCATCGAAATTTCACGACCCAGCGGTGAGGCCGAATCGAAAAAGGAACTCATTATAAGAATTTTGTATTTACTTTCTTCGGGAGCACCGATCTGCAAAAAAAAAAGGTTCAATTAATATTCGGCGGAATAATTTCGAAATGTGAAACCTTACATCAGCTGTTAGCTTTATGGAATTATAATAGAAACCAAATTCCGATTCAGCATAACCAAAGGTGGCTATTTGGCCATTGCGTGCCTCAAATTCGGCCAAGGTGGCTCTCAGTTCGGCATTAGAATGATAACGAGTGTGGACGACATTCTCAATGATGCGATAATCATTGGCCGAGGCCCAGTGTTGGGGATCGTCACGCATTAGGGTTATGTCTAAATGGATTTGGCCCTTGGCCGGCACCTCCACCAACTCACGTTGGGGTGAGAAGCTACAAATAAGAGAGAAAGAGAATATATTTTTAAAAAATGTATAGAATTAAAGAAATCCCGCCCAAACTTACCCATCCGCCAATATGGTAACATTGTGTACCCCTGGCAACGCCAATTTCACATAATCTCCATACACACCACTGTAGGTGGCATGCTTGGCATCATCCAACATTATGGCAGCCCCTGCCACAGGGTGACCAATTGAACTCCTTATGGAGCCCCGTATGCCATTGTGTATCTGCTCGATGAACAGCAGCAAAGGTTCTCGATTATCATGCCAGAATTTTGGCAATTCCTCGGCCATGGGGAATTTATCACAACCCAATTCCAATGTCAATTCCATAACTCCAGCCTTAATGTAATTCCAATCCTGCATGCCACCCGTGACACTGTACCATTGGGCGCCATTTGTAATGCCGCCAGGGAAATGCTCATTCTTGAAGAGCGGACAAGGGTTGCCCAAATGCATTGTGGGATGGGCATCGGCATACAATTTGGCCAAATGTTGGAACAAGGCATTATCCTCTGTGGGATTCAGTTTATGGGCCCCATTGGCCATGCGCAACCTTGTCATGGGATCATTGAAATCATTTTCATTGTCATCAAATGGATAATTGGCCACCAAGGAGCCACCATGCAAATTGGCCGACAACACAAAGGGAATGGACAAGGTCCAATTCATTACAGCGGCCACTTCGGGTTCCGTCACCTTATTATATTTATCCGTACCATATTGATCGGGGAAATTACGATTTAAATCCACATTATGGGCATTGGCACGACCCAAAGCACTTGATTTATCACCTTCTTTGGACATCTCATAGCCATCGGGGTTCATGGAGTACAGGAAATGCATGCGAGTCGTGTTGACCATTTTTGTTATGCGATTATCGAAATTGTAACGTTCGCAAATGTATTTCGTGAGCAGGAGCAACATTTCTTTGCCCACCACTTCATTGCCATGCATATTGGCAACATATTTGAATTCTGGTACTCCGGGCACATGTTGTCCCGGAGTGGCGAAAATTTCCATAACCCATAGATCACGATTTTGGACGGATTTACCAATGGAATACAGTCTTGTTATGGACGGATATGAATCGGCTATGTCACGTAGGAATCTGCAGAAGGAAAGTGAGATATATTAATGGGACAAATAGAATAGGAAAAAACGCTAGATTGGCAACACTGAACATTCACAATGGCTAAGGAGACAAATTAAAAATTTTAAGTAACTATATAATTTTTACCATATCTCTGGCATTTTTGAGGCTATATCATCTACATTGGATATCAAATGAAAGAGGAGATTCCACTCTAGCTAATTCTTAACGTTTTATTAAGAAAGAAATAATAATTTTAAAGTTATGGGCTCAAGAAAATGAAAACAGAAAAAATCCTACAAAAATTACACTGGGATCCTTAGTAAAATTTTCCAGATATCTCTGGTAGTTGGTCGGATACAAACACAAAATGGGAAATAGAACTTGAGATGGGATGTCCCCTTCTTAATTTAAGTGGATTTTACAAAGCTAAACATATTTCATTAATTATTAAAGACCCAAGAAAAAGATTACAAAAGAAATCGAAAAATTATTTATTTTTGGGCATTGGATAATTTTTTACTATAACTCTGGTATTTGGCCAGCTATGTTCTAAAAATTTTACATCGATCTAAAGAGGAGGTCTTCCTTTCTTATAATAAAAGATTGTACTCAAATAGTCCCATTAATAAAAAAAAGTTATGGCCTCTAGAAAACAATTACCGAAAAAATAGCTTATTTCCAATTTTGACATTGATGTATAATTGGCCAGATACCTCCGGTATTTCTGCAGCTATATCAACCAAATTTGACAATTTTAAGGAAAATATGTCTCTCTCCATTATAATTCATTTATTTTATGAGAAAAAACAATTGTGATAAAAGTTATGGGCTCTCGAAAATAGCTTCTGAGAAAAACAGAAAAAATGTAAATTTTCAGTAATTGTTAACATTGTAGAATATCTCTCGTATTTTTTTAGCTATGACGACTTTTACAACACCAAATTAAAGAGGAGATGAGATTCTTTCCGAAAATGTCAAATGCAATTGAGATAAAACCATAATATCTGATGTTATGGCCTGAAGAAACCTATTACTGAGGAAAATCAAGATATTATAATTTTCGGGCCCTGATTTTATTTTTACAATAACTTGAGTATTTTTACGGTTACATTACTAATATTCGGTATTATTGTAAAGAGAAGACTTCCCTTGTTCTAAATCATTTAAATTTGTCCTGCTAGACCTATTATTTCCAGAGTTACGACCTTTAGATGACGATTGCCCAAAAAAACCTAAACAAATAAAATTTAAGACACCTGTTGAATTTTGGTCGTATCTCAGGTATTTGGTAAGATAAATCAACAAAAATTGGCATCAACTTAAAGAGGAACCATGCTTTTTAAGATATTAATTCGTTTCTCTGGGCTAAGAGTATTATTTTACAACTTAGAACCTGTAGATTGTGAATACTGAAAAAATCTTAAAAATTTTCAAAACCAAGGTAATTGTTTAAATTTGGTCATATCTCGGGTAGTTGACCAGCTGCAACAACAAAGTTGCACAGCAATTAAAAGAGGAGGTCTTGTCTTTTTATAATCGGAAAATAAATTAAAAATAGACTAACCTCTACAAAAGTTATGACCCCCAAATAATGTTGTCTAAGAAAATGCAAAAAATTGCACGTTTAAAGCACTTCCTTAATTAATACAATATCTCTTATATTTGATGACCTATATCCTCTAAATTTGTCATCAGCTGAAGGAGAATATATCGTTCTTGCAATATGACCTTATTTTGTAAGGATATCTCCACTACGTAAAAAGATATGCATTCCGAAAAACGATTACGGAAAAAATTCGAAAGACTTTTTATTTTTGTGCTTTTGTAAATTTTGCAGATATCTCGGGTATTTGGTAAGTTACATCAGTAAATTTCATCTTCAAATTAAACAGGAGATGTCCCTTATTTAGAATCATTTTAATTTGTTGCAATAACCCCATTACTTGCAAAGTTATGACCCTTCAAAAATTTGATCTCGAAAAATCTTAAAACTTTTTAATTGTTGTCGATTCTCCATTTGATACGATATCTCTGGTATTTATTTAGCTACATCAACATAATTTGTCCTCAAATTAGAGACAACATGCTCTTCTCTTAAAATAATTTTTTTTGACCAAGTTTAATCTATTACCTTCCAAGATATGCCCACTTGACATTGTCACTTAACTAAACCTTAAACCCTTTGAACTTGACATACTTATTCTTTTTTTACAATATCTCTGAGATTTGTTTAGTTATATGTGACATATTTGACATTAATTGATAGAATACATTATCTTCTTCCAATATCAGAAAATTTAATTCATGGAAATCGAGAATTTTAAAAGTTATGACCTTTATAAAAATACCTCCCATTATTTTAAACGAATTGCAATAATGCCTAAAGGCAAAATTGTTGTGTGGCCAGTTACCTTGATAAAGAGAAAATTTCCCCACCGTGTGAATCCAGCTAATTATTGCAAATTGCCTTAAAGTTGCCTAGCCATACATCAAATTGTGATTGCTTCATAATAACTTAATTTAAAGTAAAGTGTTCATACTAACTTTTCCATGGCAGTAAAATTATGATGTTCAAATTTGGTTGGCGTTAAAAAGCCGCCATTTTTCTCAATATTTTCCGCATTATCGGCACGAATAACTTTCAGCTTGCGAAAATCACCTAAAATGATGAAAAAACAAGAAAACAAAAAAATCGATGATGATTGATGATAGAAAGAAAAAATTAAAAATAAAAGAAGAGAGCTTTGATTCCTTGTCTTTCGCCCCTCAACTCCAACCACAGTTTTAGTCTTTAAAACCCATAACATAAAATATATATAGAAACAGGTGAGCTTAGATAATAGTGAGTACATATGCAGTGCATTGAACATAAAATAGATGAAATGAGTGATGGATGCAATAAAAAAAACTTATAAATAAATAAATGTACACCTTCCTCCTTTCCGTCCATAAAACACAGTTTAGACTAGGCTTACGTTTGCAGTTTTTTTTTTTTTTTTTTTTTGCTAAATAAATTTTATTTATTAGCTTTATTTAGATTTAGTATACATTTACATCAAATCGTTTTAGAGAATAAAATATTAAAATTATTTACGTTTACATTTAGGCATATACATATATATGTAGGTATGATATATCTTGTTAGTTTAGACTACAATTTCATAAAATAGTTTGGGATAAAATTATGTAAATATATTTTCTTTATTTTTTCTCTGTTCTATAAATGATATTAGGTATTTAAAATTTCATAGGATTAAATAACAAGATTTTAAATCTATAGATTAAAAAAATATAATTGAATAATATTCATGGGTATATGTAAATACGTTTTTAAAAATTGAGTTAATAAAATTACGAAAAAATAAATAAAAGTATCTTGATACAATAAAGTAAATTTGTATAAATTAAAGCTATGATTTCCTATTTTCAAAATTAATTTAAATCATAAAAATACATCAATTATTTCAAAAGTTATGGCCTCTGTAACATGTTCCGAAATACATGGCAATATTTGGCAAATTTTGGGTAGTTGTGATTTTTTGGCGGTAATTCAGACATTTCACCAGCTCCATCCCCATAATTGCACCGGCTCATAGTGAAGACTTTAATTCTTCGATAAAAATTAAGTTCACTAAAATACAACGATTCCTTCAAAAGATATGGCCAGCAGAAATCGATGACGGAAAATATAGCAAAAATTTGAAAGTTTTGAGTTGGTCATTTTTGCCGACATCTCGTTTAGTTGGTAAGCAATATCAACAAATTTTTGTGAGTTTATTGATCAAGCATTGCTCTTTAAAAAATGTACTTACTTATACAGTTACGCCGTATACTTTTAAAGTTACAGGCTTCGGAATGTGATTACTAAAATTATTACCAAACATTTAAATTTTGGGTAATTTCTTACTTTATGCAATATCTCTGGAATTTATTGAGATATGTCAGCTTAAATTTGCGTTTAAAAAAAGATCAGGATGTGTTCTTTCCTATTTATTTTATTTTACGGCGCTACGCCGTTAATCTAAAAAGCTCTGGAGCGTGATTACGTAAAATATCCCAAAATATGAACATTTTAGGTTATGTTGTATTTTGTGCAATTTCTTGGCAATTTCATTAGCTACATAAATAAAACGTTGTCCATATGAAGATTAGACTTATTTCTTGCAAGTATACACCATTTCATGAAGATATTCCGATTTTTCACAAAGTTACAGCCTCTAGAACATAAGTGCGAAAAATATGATCAACGTGGTAAAACTCTGAGATTTGTATTAATTTTCCCATATCTCTCATAATTCGAGAGCTACATCAACAAAACTTGGTGAATTGAAAGATTGTACCTTGCTCTCTTATAAACATGTGACTTTTATGTCATACGCCGATCACAAAAGAAGTAATGGCCTCTGGAATGGGATTACGGAAAAAATGCAAAAAAATTGGTAATTGTGTCTCATTTGGTATTTTCTTCATATTTCCGTTATTTATTGAACTTTATCAACATAACTTTGTAAACTTAAGGACTAGGCGATGTCCTTCCACGAGCAATTTGTTTCAAGACGATATCCTAAACACTTTAAAAGTTATAGCCTTTGGAAGAGCAGTACTGAAAAAATAATCAAAATATTTTTTTTGCTTTTTTACTAAGTTACTCAAATAAATCGATTGTTTATCGAATAACATAAAAAATGAGATTCTAGAGATCAATTATTCTTTCTTAGATCCAATTTCTTTTATTTGAACATGTTACTCCGACCAATTGCAAAGTTATGGCCTCTGGAATGTGATTGCCGAAATAACCTCTAAGAACGGGAAATTTGGGTAATATTGCATATTGTCCAATATCTAGAGAATTTTATTATTTACTTTAACTAAACTTTATCAGTATAAAGCCAAGATATCGCTCTTGTCAAAATATGTAATTCTATACGCCGTCTATTTCAAAAGATATGGCCTCTGGAATGTAATAGCAGAACAAATTGCCAAACACCCAAAAATATAAAAATTTGGTACTTGCTTTTATTTCTCAATATCTCTCGTAGTAGATTGGCTACACCAACAAACTTTCGCAGGATTGAATATTAGTCAGTGCTCTTTCTAAAATAAGTGCATTTATTTTAACACGCCTATTATTTAAAAAGTTATGGCCTCTGGAGTTTCAATACGGAATGAAAAGCTATGTGCTGTAAATTGCTGACACTTGCTTAGGTTGTCCCATATCTCTGGTAGTTAATTAGCTACAGAAATAAATCTTTGGAAGATTGAAGCTCAGATTTTTGCTCTTTCAAAAATATGCTGTTTCATTTTAAAACGCCGATTATTGAAAATGTTATGGCCTCTGGAATGTGTATGCAGACTAAATGCTCTATAGTGAGAAATTCTGAAGCCTGTTTACATTTTCCAATATCTCTGAGAGTTAATTAGCTACACAAATAAATCTTTGCAAGTTTGATGCTCAGTCTATGCTCTTTCAGAAACATGCCGTTTCATTTTAAGACGCCGATTTCTAAAAAAGTTATGTCCTCCGGAATGTGTATGCTGATAAAATGCTCTACAGTGAAAAATTCTGACACTTCTTTTAATTTTCCAATATTTCTGGTATTTAATTAGCTACACTAATGAAATTTTGCAGGTTTGAAGATCAGTTCTTTCAATAGATTGTATTTTTATTTTAAGACGCCGTTATATAAAATAGTTATGGCCTCTGGAATGTGAATGCAGATAAAATGCTCTATAGTGAAAAATTCTGAAGCTTGATTTCATTTTCCAATATCTCAGGTAGTTAATTAGCTACACTAATAAAACTTTGCAGATTTGAAGATCAGTCATTGTTCTTTAAAAAATAAAATATTTTGTTTAAAAATTTCGATTATTTAAAAAGTTATGGCATCTGGAGTGTGAATGCAGAAAAAATATCTCACATAGCAAAATTCGAATACCTGTTGAGATTTTCCTCTATATCTCTAGAAGTTGATTAGTGACATCTACCAAAATTTGTGAATTTGCTAAAGAGTCGTTGTTTTTTCCGAAAAGTGTATTTTAAATTTTCAACGCCGTTAACTATAAATGTTGTGGCCTCTGGAATTTGTTAACGCAAAAACTACTCAATCTTGCATAATTTTGGCACATGTGTAGATATGGCGATATCTCTGGTATTTGGTTAGCTACAAAGATGAAACTTGGTGAGATGTTGGAACACTTTTTTCTCTTTCCTAAGCAATTTTTTTCTTGTCAATACAATAATTATTTCAAAAGTTATGGCCACGAGTATAGCTTTACAAAAAAGAAATCTAAAATTATTGAAAATTTGATGGTTGCATTATTTTTTAGATGTCTCTGAAATTTTTCTAGATATATTTACTAAACTTTGGAAAATGGAAGATGAAATGTTGGCCTTTAAAAATTAATTTATTTTATATTGATATTATATTTTTTTTTCCAAAAATTGTTGTCTTCGAAAAACAAATCCCAAAAATTTCTAAAAAATAAAATTGAAAAAATTGTGCAATTTTTTTTTAAATTCTGATTTAACACATTCCATATTCAACAATACTTGGCACCACTTTAACCTCATAAATTAAATTACATATTTTCGATGCAATATTTTAATCAATGTGCAACAGCTGTTATAATTGACAACAAGTGCAAAAACAGGCGCATACACACATGAAACTGCTGGCATAAATGCTTTTCCATTATCATCATCATTAACAAAACAAACAACAACCCCAACACTGGCATGCATCGTCGTCGTCGTCCTCTGCGAGTGATTGACATTTGCAGTGTATGCCAGCCAGCCAGCTAGCACCAGCAGACAGACAGACAGACCCACAACCAGCCACCACCAGTATGTACTTATTCCACAACAGAATTGCCTAATTCACTGCTTCACATTGGAATTAAACCTGATTCGGAATTAAATGGCTATGTGAAGGCATCTGGTTTTTGGTTTAATTTCGATTTTTGGACAAATCAAAGTAGGTCAACTTTCATGGGATGTTTGGTGCATTTGTAGAAGGGGATTGACTTATGAATGTCGTTTTAATGCTTCATTTAAGGCGGTTGTCCAAAAATAGAGTGGTTTGCAGCTCACGGGTTTGATCTCTCTCTCTCTCTGTTTTTGGAGTATGACAAGGTAATCAGTTCCTTGATGCAGTAAAAATATGTAGGAGAGATTGATTGCAAGAGAAGAATATTGAGAGAGAGAGAGAGAGAGAGAGAGAGAGACGAAATGCAACATAACCGTTATGGGCTTTCATAAACAAAGTCATACTCCGTTTACATTCCCTTTGACAAGTAAAGCTATTGGGCCACATGTTGATTTGCTTCCTTTGTTAGATAATTACGTGATTTTTTTTTATTAAATTCAGTTTCTTATTGGGAAACTTGAGGAAGGAATATTTTCATGTTTACTATTGCCATGTTTAGACAGCAAATTATTAAGTATTTAATTTCTCATGAACTTTTCCTATATTTTCGGTATTTGTCCATATGATTTGCCACATTTTTTTGAGAATCAGAAGTAGGGATTGTGAAACTAATCATTTCAATATGAAAATCTCATTTATTTAATTAGAAAAAATTTTAAGCGAAAAATGAGCTGCATAAAAACACATTTGAGCATTTATATACAAATACCGATATCTCAAAGATTTCATGAGTTATATCAAGAAAATCTTTGCAATTCAAAAAAAAAATTCTTGGCTTTCCCAATCAAAAAATTTAATTAAAATATTTTACTGTTACCCAAAGTTATGGACCATGGAAAGTTATTACAAAACAGTTTGAAAATTGGTGTATTTTGAGTGATATCTCTATAACTATTGAACGTACATCAAATAAACTTTGTTTTAATTAAGATAAAACATTCTCATTCAAAATCATGCTATTTCATAAAAATCCACCGATTATTTCACAAAGTATGATCACACGAAAATGCTTACGCAAAAGTTGTTAAAAATTTCGAAATAAAGGTGCATGAAAATATTTCGCCTTTTCTCTGACATTAAAACGGCGATAACAATAAAGCTTTCCATCCATAGAGTATCTTCTTCCAATATCAAGTTATTTTATGAAAATACACCGAGTACTTCCAAAGTTATGGCTTCTAGAACTCAGTGACGCAAAAATACTATAAATTTGGAAAATTTAAGTATGTGAATATTTTTTCCTATAACTCTGGCATTTTGTCAGCTACAGCATACATTCTGTCTACCAATATAAACAGTAGATGTTGCTCCTTCAACAACAATTTATTTCATAGAAATACACCGAGTACTTCCAAAGTTATGGCTTCTAGAACTCTGTGACTCAAAAAATACTATAAATTTGGAAATTTTAAGTATGTGGACATTTTGTCCTATAACTCTGGTATTTTATCAGCTGCAGCGCAAATTTGTTTACCAATATAAACAGTAGATGTTTCTCCTTCAATAACAATTTATTTCTTAGAAATACACTTAATACTTCCAAAGTTATAGCTTCTAGAACACCGTGACGCAAAAATACTATAAATTTGGGAAATTTAAGTATGTGAACATTTTTTCCTATAACTCTTGTATTTTGTCAGCTACAGCACAAAATTTTGTTTTCCAATATAAAGAGTAGATGCTGCTCCTTCAATAACAAATTATTTCATAGAAATATACCGAGTACTTCCAAAGTTGTGGCTCCTCGAATTTGGCGACACAAAAATACTATGGATGTTGGAAATCTAAATACGTGAATATTTTTTCCTATATCTCTGGTATGTTATCAGCTACAGCTTACGATTTGTTTACCAATTTAAAAAGTAGTTGTTGTTCCTTTAGAATCAAGTTATTTCATGAAAATATACCAAATACTTCTAAAATTATGGCCCCTAGAAATTGATGACTCAAAAAATACTATGAATTGGAAAATTAAGGTAAATGAACAATTTTCCCTATAACTCTGGAATTTTGTCAGTAATAGCATACAATTTGTTTCCCATTTAAAAGTAGACGTGGTTCATTTAATATAAAATTATTTCATGGAAATATACCAAGTACTTTTGAAGTTATAGGCCGTAGAAACTAGTAGCGGAAAAAAATGTCACAAATAGGAAAATTGCGGTACATGTATACATTTCCCGATAACTCAGGTATTTTGTCAACTACAACCACAAAACTTGTTGGCAACTTAAAAGATTAAATTGTCTTCTATCAAAATCTAATTACTTTATTAAAAAATGCCGGTTACTTCGGTAGTTATGACCTTTAGAATGTGGTTACCCAAAAAATGCAGAAATTTGGCTAATTAGGTTACCTGAGTATTTTTTGCAATATTTCTGGTATTTGGTAAGCAATAATAGCAAAATTTTATATCATTTGAAAAAAAAGGTGATTTTCCTTCAATAACCGAATACTTTATTTAATTACACCGGCTATCTTTGAAGTTATCAACACTAGAAAACAAATACCCAAGTAATATTGAAAAGTCGTCAATTGAGGTATGTTTCTTATTTCCTCCAAATTTTTGTTATATTTCTCAGCAGCACCAACAAAATCTGTTACTATGTCAAGGACTGAAATATTTCCTTTCCAAATCGGGTTATTTATGTAGATACGACAATTAAATTGTATGTTATGGCCCTTGGGACTTGGTTACCGAAAAATTTTTAAATATGAAAATTATGACACATTCGAATAACTTTAGTTATATATCCGATATTTTGTGAGATAGAGTAACAAATATGGATACGGATTTACAGAAAACATATTCTTCATTCATTAGATTGCTATTTTATCGCCATATCCCCTGTACTTCCCTAGTTATGGCCTCCTTTAATTGATGACGCAAAAAGTTGGAAGAACTCTTAAAATTGAGGGTCTTGATTGTTTCTTCGATATCTTTGGCATCGTACTAGCTTTGACAGGAAACTTTGGCATTATTTGAATGTTTAGAGTTTCCTTTTTAATAATTTGATCAATTTTATTAAGATTGTGTGCATTTTTACAAATTTATGGACTGTTACACACGGTTACGAGAAAAAAATTTCAATGCCAATAATTTTGGGTCATATGAATATTTCTGCTATATCTCTGTTATGAGGGTTTTGAATATTACCTCTAATACTCTCATAATAAATACTTTATTTTATAACTTCACTCTATGTTTCGAAAAGTTATGGCCTCCCGAACTTAATTGCCCAACAATTTTTTTCAAATGGCCGTAGTTAAGTATTTATTTAATTTGTAGATATCTCTGGTATTTTGTGTCGTACACTAATAAAACGGGATAAAAATGAAATTTGAATGCTTTACTCTGAAAACTATGAAAAATTTTGTAATTACAACGGTTACTTTAAAAGTTATGGTCCGGCGAATAAGGTTACCGAAAAAATGAAGTTGACATTTTCTGCTTTAATGGTATGTTTACATTAGAGATTTTTGCGGGTTAACTCACTTTATGGTGGTTTATTTGTCGTATATCCAATAAAATTGATAATTAAAAGCTGATGGTTTTATTTAAACTGTAAACGGGCTATAAAAATCGATTTATTTTTATCACAACAAAAAAGGGGTTTTTAGAGGTTGTGGTCATCAACAAAAAAAAACCCAAAATATGCCAAACATTGCCAGATTGTTGAATGACTAGATCAGATGGTTTAATTAATGATGCATTTACGGCCGGTTGAATTTAAAATGATTTCTGTTCATAAAATAATAAATTTTCATAACGCAAAGTGCTTGGCCACACATCAATTTTCTTTAAGAGCCAATTTACCATCATGCCATGTCGCACACAAAAATTTAGGGTGCATTTTCTTCAAAACCCCTTAGAAAACGGTGATATTTAGGGAGTCCCATGCATGTGATGTGTGGTCAGTTAGCTTTATGGAATTTTAATCAACTATAAAAATATAATTTTTTGCATTAAAAAAAACAAAACAACTTAAAATAAAACACAAATATACCAATGTGAATAAAAATTACATGTAATTTTTAGGTTTGTTTTTTTACAAATACAAATGAACAATAATTATAATTTTAAATTTTATTATAATATTATTTAATATGGTATGCATATGATAGGAATTTATGTTTGTTTCTTTTTTCATTATAATTATGTGCGTAGGTTCTTTTAGTTATTATTACAGACAATTTATTTTATTTTTTTGTGTGTTTTTGTTTGCTATACAATTATTTAAGCCGTAGATTTGAAATTATTCCATAATTATAAATAAAAACAAAACAAAAATAAAAATTTACAATATTTTACAAAACATTTTTGCAGGAAAAAATAAAATAAAACAACATATGATAATAACAAATGCAAACAATATAGCCAATCTAGTAAAGGGAAATAAAATAACACGGAGGGAATGTGTTGAATATTATGCTTATATTGCCATAAATTTTCAATTTCTTAAAATGCCTTAGCCACGTTATTGATTAGTTTCCTTAATTTTACATTTTGTTCACATTTTCCACGAAAAAAAAAAATGCTATAAAAATATAAAATATAGAAACCAACTTCATGTGTGGCCAGGCACCCTTAAGAAAATGTTGGCAATCATATGAACATAGCATAAGACAAAGACAACTAGTCTCCCGACTAGTTTCCCATTCTCAACAAACAGTTGTTTTTATAGGTATGAGTTAGTGAGAGAGAGAAGGAGAGGGATAGTAGGAATTTTTTTCTCTTCTCCTTTCCGTTATATAATACTCTATGATAGTAAATGCAATAGTAGTGTTGTAGAGAGTAACAAGTGTTGCAGTGTGTGATAGATAAATAGGTGAGAGTACAATGCATGTGCCATGTGGGTTCACAGGGTGTGATAGAGCATACAGTGTTGGAAATGAGGTAAATTAGTAAAATGTACAAAAATGCTTTAGGGGTGTTCAGTAGTGTTAATTTGTATTACTTTGTACTAATCTTGGTTATGTATTGATATATTGAAAGATTTTTGACTGTTAAAAGGTTTTGTTTCCTTTTTTGATTAAAAGATCACCTGTGAAGCCTTAAAAATCTCGCTTAAAGCTCGTAGCATAATAGTTGCAACCATAAAGGGCTCATTCCAGAAAACCTTTGAAAAAACTATTTGAAAAGTCGTTTTAAATTGTTGACTCCTTTTAAACTTTTACAAAAAAAAAGTTTAAGTAGTCAAATTCTTAAAAACACCAAAAAATATTATTCAGCCGATAAATATGACCATGTGATATCATAGAGCACTTCTTCTAAATACTACATTAAATAATTAAAAAATGATAAAAATTCTTTTCAGATCCAGATATTTTATAAAAATCCAGTTCTATCTTACAATATCAAAACGATACACCGACTAAGGTATAAAACCAGAAAATCATTACAAAAAAAAAAAAAACAGAAACTCTATATTTGAGAATTGTTTTAATTCTGCCGACACTTTCCAAACAATCAAAAGAAAATTTGGTAGCATTTTAAATATTAGCTTTTCTTCTTTCGCAAACAATTTATTTTAAAAAGATACACCGACTATTTACAAAGTTATGGTTCTCGAAACTCATTACGAAAAAATTATTGAAACTTGAAATTTTAAGTTATTTTCGTTTCTTCCGAAAATTACGGGCACTATTCCAGCGGCATCAAGCAAAACTTGGCAGATCTTAAAGTGTAAAGTTTTTTCTTTAAAAATCATGTTATTTTGTAAAGATAACTCAGCTACCTTTTAAGTTATGACCTATAAAAGGCGATTATGGAAAGATTCTTGAATCTTTAAAAATGAGATAATCGTTTAATTTTTTCCAAAATCTCAGTTATTTTGTTGGTGACCTTTACAAACCGACATATTAGTTTAAATATCAAATTTTCTACTTTCAAAATCAAGTTATTTCATAAAAATATACCGATTATTAAAAAAGTTATACCCAAGTGAAATAGACGCGCAAAAAATACCAAAAATGTAAAGAAATAAAGAAGTTGCCTAATTTTTCCAATATCTCCGGGCTATTGTTAGCAACACCTAAGGAACATATACAAAATTTAAGGACGACAAATTCTTCTTTTCAAATCATTTTATTTCAAGAAAATACACCGCTTACAACCAAAGTTATGGCCTCTAGAAAATGATTACGGAAAATTTCTTAAGTCTTAAAAATATTAAGTATCCGCTTTCCTTTTTGGAAATTTCCCAAATATTTTGAGTGACTTCAGTAAAATTTATTATAAATTCATAAATAACATGTTTTCCTTTCTAAATCAAGTTATTCCATTAAATTATAGCAGTTATTGAGAAAGTTATGGCCTCTAGAAGGAGATAGCACAAAACGATTTGAATACCACATAATTTGAGTAGCTGCTTAATTTCCCCGATATATCCGATATTTTCCCAATGACACCTGCAATGTTTCATATGAATTTAAAGTTCTCATTATCTTCATTCCAAATCAATTTGTTTCATAAAAATATATCTTTTGTTAAAAAAGTTACAGCCAATACAAAAGGACGCGCAAAAAATACCAAATTGAGAAAAATTAAGTAATCTGCTTAATTTTTCCAAAATCTCTGGCATTTTGTTAGCAAAGCCTAGGAAACCTTTTAGAAATTTAAAGTCGACATATTTTTCTTTCTAAATCAAGTTACTTCACAAAAATATTCCGCTTACAACCAAAGTTATGGCCTCTATAAAATGATGACGGAAATTTTTTTAAGTCTTTAAAATATTAAGTAGTCGCTTTCTTCTCCGAATATTTTTGAAATTTTTGGAGTGACTTCAGTAAAATTTGTTATGAACTAAAAGATAATATGTTTTACCTTACACACCAGTTATCTTTTTTAAAATCTATGAGCTATTGCGAAAGTTATGACCTTAAGAAAAAGACAGCACAAAAACTGCTTGTGTACCACACATTTGAGTAGCTGCTTAATTTCCCCGATATAACCGTTATTTTCCCAGCAACATCTGCAATGTTTTATGTGAATTTAAAGCTCACAATATCTTCTTTCCAAATCAATTTATTTCATTAGAATATATCAGATATCGAGAAAGTTATGACCTTCAGAAGAAGACAGCACAAAAACTATTTGAATACCACAAATTTGAGCAGCTTCTTAATTTCCCCGATACATCCGATATTTTGACAGCGATATCTGTAATATTTTATATCACTATAAAGCTCTCATTATCTTCTTTCCAATTCAATTTATTTTATTAAAATATATAAAATATTGAGAAAGTTATGACCTTCAGAAGAAGACAGCACAAAACTGACTTGTATACCACATATTTGAGTAGCTGCCTTATTTTCTCGATATATCCCACATTTTGACGGCAAGATATTAGCTGCCGAATTTGCCCCATAATCCGACATTTTCCCAGTGACATCTGCAATATTTCATATCAATTTAAAGCTCACAATATCTTCTTTCCACATCAATTTATTTCATGAAAATATACCGGCAAATAAAAAAGTTATGCCCAATAGAAGTAGACCCTCAAAAAATAAACAAAAAGGTCAAAAACAGCAGAAGTTGCCTGTTTTTCTAATATCTCCAGTCCTTTGTTAGTAAACCCTAGAAAACATTTACGACGTTTAAAGTTAACATATTCTTCTTTTGAAATCCTTTCATTTCATGAAAATATACCGGCAAATAAAAAAGTTATGCCCAATAGAAGTTGACCCTCAAAAAATAACCAAAAAGGTCAAGAACTGCAGAAGTTTCCTATTGTTCCGATATCTCCCGTCTTTTGTTAGCAAACCCTAGGAAACCTTTACAAGGTTTAAAGTTAACATATTCTTCTTTCCAAATCAAGTTAGTTTATAAATATATATCGGCTAATAAAAAAGTTATGTCGCATGTTGTAGGCGACATCTATATTATTTAATGTACATTTAAAGATCATATTTTCTATTATCTAAATCAATCAATTAATCATGAAAATATGCCACTTTTTACAAAAGTTACGGCCAATAGAAAATGGTTAACAAATTTTTTCCTTAAATATTAAAATTCAAGCAAATGTTCTGGGGCTGGGCCTCAATTCTTGTTCTATGAAAATGTGAAATGGAAATTTTTATAAAGGAAAGAAATGTCAAATGAAACATTTTATAAAGAAAATATTTTTCATTTCATATTTTCATAGAACACGAATCCAGCCCCTGGACTCTTATTCTATGAAAATATGAATATGAAAATATTTCCTTTATAAAATTTTTCATTTGACATTTCTTTGCTTTTACGAAAAGTTTTCATTTCACATTTTCATAGAATAAGAATTGAGGACCTGGACTTTCAATATTTATTTTAATTTTTATTTTTTCCCGTTATTTTTGCCATAAGATATTGGTTAATTTGAGGTGTGCCCAAACCCCTTTTAATCACGAGATTTTCCAATCACACCGTGTGAGCATGCCTTATGATAGATGCCGTTAATTTGTTCAAATTGGCAATTCCCTTAAGTGGCCTGGCCATAGGTCAACTTAAGGGGAGTTATTCATTAAAACCGAGATTTTTTTTAGACTTTTTTTAGCTTTTTCTCAAAAACTGGAATGTGATAATAAAACATAAGATATTGTATACATTTGGTTAATTTGAGGTGTGCCCAGACCCCTCGGTATCACATGACTTCCAATCACACCGTGTGAACATGCCTTATGACAGATGCCGTTAATTTATTTAAGTTGGCAATTCCCTTAAGTGGCCTGGCCATAGGTCAACTTAAGGGAAGTTATTCATTTAAATCGAGATTTTTTAGACTTTTTTTTAACTTTTTCTCAAAAATTGGAATGTCATAATAAAACATAACCAAGTATATAATAGAAAAAATGAAGACACACATAGGTATGAGTGTGAGTGATCGATTCCGTGTAGTTGGTGGTTTTGTGCAAATGCCTTTTGCGGGTGTATGTGTGAGGGAATGTGTACATATATAGGTGTGTGTGTGTGTGTGTGTTTTATCTTAAACAACAACAATTAAAACGTAAACGTTTGATTTTTTTCTTTTTTGTGTAAATACAAAAAAAAAACCAAAACAAATAGATAAGTAAAGACTAAAACCATGTTTGGAGTCCAAATTAGAAATAAAAAAATAAAACGAACAGACTCAAAATTTAATGTCTAAAAAAGTAGGGACTATAAAAACTGCTTATACCATCATAGTTGGTCTCAATCGGCGACAAGGTAAAGTCCAAACGTTGAGCCACATTTTTGTCGTTCGTTACATGAATCTGTTGCGGTGCACTGGCCTGGTAGCTGCAATGAGATCAAAACAAAAGAAACGCAGACAAGTTTCCCCGCACACAAAACGAAAGGAGAAACAAGTTTAATTCATTCGATTAGTATTCATGGTTTTTGTTTCGCAAAATAATCGATACATATAAGGAAATTATCACAACAACCACTACCACCACCACCACCACAAATCTTGGATATCTTACCCGAAAGCCAATGCTTGGATGTTATAGATTCCTGGTGTCAACAGACGCCAGTATTCGCCGCGCCGTGTCGTACGTATGGGCTTCTCCTCCAAACCGGAAACCACAATTGTTGCATCATGTATGGGATAACCGTTGACATCTTTAACCACACCTTTCACTCCGATATGGGCCAATTTGAGGAGTTGCAACAGACTTTGTTTGTTGCGCTGCCATTCGCCGGGCAACGTCTTGGCGGGTGGATATTTGCAGCAGGACAGCTCAATGGTTAGTTCGAAACAATTGCTAAAGGCATAGTTGAAATCTTGCATGCCACCGTTCAACTCATACCAATGGGCACCATTGGTAACGCCATCCGTAAACGTGTCATTGCAATTATTACCCTTGCGCATAATCGGATGATTGTTGGCATAGGTGTGGGCCATTAGCTTGAAGACCCGGTCATCGGGGGTCAAACTATCTTCGCAGCATTCATGATGGGCCCTGCAAAGAAGAGAGAAGGAAAAAATTGAAATTACTTTATATTTAACAATGAGTAATCGGTTTTAATTTAAAACTGTAACCGGTTCCAAAAGGGTCGATAATGAGCGAACAAAGACCTAATGCTAATTCGAATTTTATCCTTAATTAAAAAATATTAAAATTGAAATATTTGCAAAAAATCCGGTTCCATTGAACCGGTAATCGTTTGTAATTACCCGGTTTTAGAAGGAAAATAGTAGGGTAGAAAGTACCCTAGAATCATAAACTAGGTTAGAAATCCATTAAACCTCTTATAATAACCTTTAAGCGGTTCCATGAAACCGATTACTTAGTTTTTAACTCGAGTAACCGGTACCAACATTACTACGAACTTCATAAAAAATGTCCAAGAACTTTTTTTAACTACATTGATATGCACCTCATTGCCGTTTTATGGCGATAATCGGTTGCATGCAACCGATTACTAAATTGTTTTAACTCAAGTAACCGGTACGAATATTACAAAATATGTCCCAAATTTTTGTTTGGCGTTCTTAAAATACACCTCTATGTGTTTTAATGACGATAATCGGTTGCATACACCCGATTACCAAATTTTTAAATTAAGTAACCGGTACCAAATTTGTTAAAAACTTCCCATATATTCTCCTAGCGATCTGGATATATGCCCCAATATAAGAAAGAGTAATATTTACGACCTAAAAGTAGTTCAAAATTCCGATTATTAATTTTAAATACCCGATAACCGGTACTGATTATGCTGCAAATTTATTATAATTCATTGCAGCAGTTTGAATTATATGTTAAAAATTGGAAATCTGGTTTCATCGACTCGATAACCGACTCTAGACACACGATAACCGGTTCCAAAGAACAGAGATATACTCCAGATCATAACCGATTACTGATAGTAAGCAGTTGGTATTCGGTTATAAATACCAATAGAGTGTTATAAAGTTCATTGGCGGCCGTTATCAATTAGTAAATTTGATTAAAATTCAGGAACAAAAAAATTCTAATTACTTGTTCTTGATAACCGGTTACACGATTTGAAGAAACTTCATAACCAGTTTCATACGATAAGTAACACATACGAAGAAAAATAAGAATATTACAAAGTCGTTGCCCGCTTTCAAAGTGCCAATATACGATTCTAAAAGAACCATAAGTTGTTGGGTATTCGCTTTCGGGTACCCATAACTTTTAAAGTAGTCGATGTTATATCCTGAAATTACTCGAGGATGAAAGAAAAACAGTTGGCCTTTAAATGTATATACCCTATAACCATGTATCTAAAGAAAAATCGGAGATATTGCAATGAATTTAAGAATCCCAAAATGTTTCTATCTTTAGAAAATTTTGAGTAACCATGTTCTCGATAGCATAACTTCCTGAGTAATCGGTACATACACATGAGATAAATTGATTTTGAAAGCAAAATTTCTGAGCTTTAAATGTTTTTAAATAGTTCCAATATATCTTGATAAATTCCTCAGTTATGGCAAAAAGTTAAAAAATTCAAAATTTGTCAATCTTTACAAAATTTTGAGTAACCATGTTATGTGTAGCATAACTTCCCAAGTAATCGGTATATACACCGGAAATAAATTGATACTGAAAGAGTAGTATCTGGGCTTTAAATATGAATACATATTTCCAATATATCTGGGTAAGTTTCTGAGTTATGGCAAAAAGTTAAAAAATTCAAAATTTGTCAAATATTACAAAATTTTGAGTGACTATGTTCTCGACAGCAACACTTCCTGAGTAATCGGTATATACACATGAAATAAATTTATATTGAACGAGAAAAATCTGAGCTTTAAAGGTGGTTACATATTTCCAATATATCTGGGTAAATTCCTAAGTTATGGCAAAAAATTTAAAATTTCAAAATTTGTCAATCTTTACAAAATGTTGAGTAACCATGTTCTTGATAGCATAATTTCCTGCGTAATCGGTATATATACATGAAATAAATTAATTTTGAACGAGTAATATCTGGGCTTAAAATGTGGTTACATATTTCCAATATATCTGGGTAAATTCCTGAGTTATGGCAAAAGGTTTAAAAATCAAAAAATTTTCTATGTTTACAAAATTTTGAGTAACCATGTTCTTGATAGCATAATTTCTTGAATAATCGGTATATACACATAAAATAAATTGATTTTGAACGAGAAATATCTGGGCTCTAAATGTGGTTACACATTTCCAATATATCTGGATAAATTTCTGGGTTATGGCAAATTGTTTAAAAGTTTAAATTTTGTCAATGTTTACAAAATTTCGAGTAACCATATCCTCGATAGCATAACTTCCTGAGTAATCTGTATATACCCATGAAATAAAATGATTTCGAAAGAGAAGTATCTGAGCTTTAAATGTGGCTACATATTTCCAATATATCTGGATAAATTCCTGAGTTATGGCATAAAACTTAAAAATTAAAATTTTTTTAAACTTTACAAAAATTTTGAGTAACCATGTTCTCGATAGCATAACTTCATGAGTAATCGGTATATAGACATGAAAGAAATTGATTTTGAACGAGTAATATCTGGGATTTAAATGCGTTTACATATTTCCAACATATCTGGGTAAATTCCTGAGTTATGGCAAAAAGTATAAAAATTCAAAATTTGTCAATCTTTAAAAATTTTTGAGTAACCATGTTCTCTATAGCATAACTTCCTGAGTAATCGGTATATACTCAAGAAAAACATTGATTTTGAAGAGCAGTATCTGGCCTTTAAATTGATATGCATAACTCCAGTATATCTGAACAAATTCCTGAGTTATAGTAAAAAGTTCACATTCTCTCACAATTTCCCAATGTTGAAATTTCTTGCGCAACACCCTTTCTGAGGTCATAACTTCTATAGTAATCGCTAGTTATTCAGCAAATAAACCGATCTTGAAATATTAAAACGTAATCTTAAAATTTTGCTCATGTTTTTTCATTATATTTTATTCAATACTAAAAACTTGTCCAAAAAAACAAAAATACCCAACATTTTCCAGTTTTTAATATTTTTTAAGTAATTGTTTTCTAGGGTCCCTAACTTCGGAAGTAATCATTGTATATTCATAAAGTTGCTCGATTCTGAATAAAGAACATCTTAACTTAAAATGAATGCGAGCTTTTGGTAAAAATTCCTGTCATATGCTGAAAATCATTTAAGAAAGATGAAAGTGTGAATTTTGGAACCTCCATATCGTCCATATCTTTTTAGGCATTTGGTCTATCTACATGAAATAAATTCTTGTTGCAGAGTTATATCTTGCCCTTATCGACTTTGTAATTAGCAATCTAGATACCTCTCACATTGTGTGCATTTTTCCTAAAAACGAAATCGACAACCCATTTTCCTAACTTTCCATAATTTTGAAATGTAGGATATTGAATTGCCAATTTATCTTCCATGTTATCGTTTTTATTAATCGATCTTTTAAAATGTAGATAATAATAATCATGTTCATCATGGATACTTACAATGAATTGTCGTATGGATAGCTGGCTACCACAGCACCGCCATGGAAATTGGCCGACAAAACAAATGGTTTATTCAATACCCATTCAATGATGGCTGCAGTTTCCGGTTGGCGATTCAGCGATTTTTGTTGTATTTGTTGTTGGGAATCCAAGCGATCAGGAAAATCACGATTTAAATCAACACCAGCGGCATTGGTGCGACCAATATAATGGGGCAAAGATTCACAATTACCTTCCTGGAAAGACAAAACAGACAAAGGATATTAATAATCATGAAAGAGATTTTAGGAGGAAATTAAAATTGTTAACTAATTGTTTTTAACTTATCCGGGGAATTTTTAAAATCCCCCAAATAGTTGAAGCGTATAAACATTTGTGCATTGTCATTTAAACAAATTAGCACTTTAAAGTTCAGAGTACTCCAATATTGCTTGTTAATTTTTCTTTAAAATTAAGAGCAAGGCTTCAGCTGCAAACAATTAGCAACGATATTAAATTTTTATAGAAAACAAAAACATCAGCAACAACAATAAAATCTAAACAATCAGAATTGTGATGAAGAACAAACTCAATTATTGTTTTGGCGTTTTTTTAAGATTATTTGTTAAACAGAAAACTTGTCTGGGCATTACATGCCAGTGAAATCTTTAAAGCCGCCAATGCCAAAACACAGCAGAGGCTCCTTCTTGAAACGACGTTCATTTGAAATTATGGTCACGATTTGTATTATTGTCACATTTTTTTTTGTTGTTTATTAATTTATGATGGGAATTTTGTAGGTAAATTGGAAATTTGACACAGTTTTTGTATTCGAAACCGTTAAGGTTAAACTATTTAGCACGTTTGATTGAGATTCGACCATAGAATTGGGGATTCAATGATCAGGGTTTTAATGAACCAAAGTGCTTTTGAACATGGTTATACCTATGTTATTTGGTAAGTTATATCAACAAATTTACACTAATTAAAAGAGTTCTTGTATGGCTTATTAAAGGTCAAAATAAGTTAGAAGGTTGAGTAAGCTCGAGGCTTATAGAAAAAGATATAGGAACAACTACTCATCAAAAATACTCGCGACATTTTTTGCACTATTTGTAAATTTAGGACTATATCGCGGACATTGAGTAGGTTATATCAACAAATTTGCACTCATTAAAAGAGTTCTGGTTCATTTTTTTTAAATTAAGAGGTTTTAAAACGATCTACAGACTACATCCAAAGCTACGATTCATTGAGCATCATGACTCAAAATTAAATAAATTGCAACACTAGCCATCTTTTGGCGATATCTCTGGTGTACGGACATTTATATTCACAAATTTAGAAAACAAGTTTCAGATAAGTCATTCCTCTTTCAAAATCAATCTTCTTTAGAGAAATCTACCGAACCCCAAAAAAGTTATGGCTCCAACAAATTGTTTGCGTAAAAATTCTACAAAAATGGCAAATTTGAGTGATATCGGTATATCGAGGTATCAATTTGAAGCTAAGACCAAAATTATGAAACTTCTTTATGTTATGTCGACCACTTCAAAAGTTATGACCCTTGGAACATTCTTTTCTAAAATTTGATTAAGCTTTAAGATTTTTGGTAGTTTGTAAGTTTTACCGATATCTCCGAAATATTATCCGCTACATAATAATTTTTACCATAATTTAAAAGACCAAACATTACTCTTTCACAAATATCTCGTTTCATCTAAGTACGCCAACTAGTTTAGAAATTATGCCCTAATGGATTTGATAACGAAAAAAAATTCAAAATTTAAAAACTTGAGCACCTGTGTACTTTTTGTGATATCTCTGGTATTTAAAGAGCTACATCTTTGTAATCTTCTACACTTTGAAAAGGAGGTGTTGTACATTCAATATTCTGTAATTTCATAAAGATCCTAAAACAATTTCAAAAGTTATGACCCAAAGAAAATGTTTACGCAAAAAATCAAGAAAGTTGTAAAATTTGGCAAATTCAAATTTTTGCGATATCTCTGGCACATTAACAGTTATATTAAGAAATCTAGGAACAATAAAAATCTATTGGAACAATAAAATGCTCTTCTTAAAATATCAAAAAATTTTAGTCCAATCCATCCACAACTTGAAAAGTTATAGCCTCGTTGAAGTGTTTACAAAAAACATGTTACAATATCCACAAAATTGGACATATGCCGACTTTTCACTATATCTTCGATATGTGATTAGCCGCGGCAATATAAAGTACATGCATTTGAAGGCGGATTATCTTTCGTTCGTAATTGGGTCATTTGCCCACAATAACTTAGCTCTTTTAAAAGTTATGGGTCTAGCAAAGGATTACGGAAACAAGTAATAGCCAATTAAAAATTCCGTTTATTGTTTTCTCTTGGCGGTATCTCGGGTATTTTAGCCCTCCAAATACCCGAGATTCCGCCAATATATACCTCATTTTGAAGAGGAGATGTTGCTCTTTCATTTTAATGTAATTTTGTAATGACCCAAGAACTATTTCAAAAGTTATGACCCCTGGAAAATGTTTACGGGAAAATTCAACAATGTTGTAAAAGTTGGGTACTTTCGAATTTTTGCGATATCTCTGGCATGTTAACAGTTATATCAAGAAAAATAAGTGATAATGGAACAATAAAATGCTTCGCTTTAAATATCAAGAAACGTTATTCCAATATATCGACTACTTGAAAAGTTATGGCCTCATGAAAGTGTATACGGAAAACATGTTACAATAACCAAAAAGTCGGGCGCTTGCAATCTTTTGAAGATATCTCTGGTATTTCATAAGCCATACCAACATAAATTACATTAATTTGAAGGTAGGGTGGTCTCTCACTTGTAATTCGTTCATTTGGTTAGAATATCATGACTATTTTAAAAGTTATGGGCCTAGGAACTGATTGCGAAAAGAAGAGAGAATTATTTAAAAATTCCGGTCGCTGTATTCCCTTGACGATATCTCAGCTATTTGGGTAGCTACATCGACAATTTTTACTTTCATTTAAACCTCAAAGTTTCTTTGAATTTTGAAGTCGAACCAGTTTTTCTCTAGTTCATGTAGCATTTAGAAAGTTATAGTCCGAAAGGAGACTACGCAAAAAATGTAAGAATTTTACAATGTTCTGAAACTTGCATATTTTTTCCGATATTTCTCGTATTTGCGTAGCTACATCAACCTAACTTACTTTAGGTTAGAGATGAGACAATATAATTTGAAGGAGAATGTTATTTAATAATATTCTATAGAGAATTTGCGAAGTTATGGTCCCCAGAAAGTCATTACGGAAACTTTTTAAATATTCAAAAAATTTGGAAATTAGTATTTCCCATCTCATTTTTGGTATTTGATGAACTATGTGGCTGTAATTCATTTCTTTTAGAGATTAAGAGTCCTTTTTCAAACTCAGAAAATTATAGTTAGATATGCCGTTTACTTTAGAAGTTACGCTCCATAGAACTTGGCTACTGCAGAATATTGCAAAATGGCCAAAGTGAAAGATTTTGGTGCTCTCGTCGATATCTTTGGATTTTTTTCGGGTAGGCCTACAAAATTCAGTTTTTTTTACAGTCTGGGATATTTTCTTTCAATGACATCCAATTTTATGGTAATTTAAGAGAAACTTTAGAAGCCATGCCTCCTTGAAAGAGGTTACGCAAAACTCCTAAAAAAACTGACGAATTTGGGACTCCACGCTTTGGGCGATATTTTGGTCATCCAATCAGGGATTTTTTCATAAATTTTCGTAATTTAAATAGGAATAGGATATACTTTTTAGTTTCCATAATTTCCCGATTGCCGGAAAGCTAAAATATGTTTCTAGTTGCATTCGCCAATAAATCCTCTTACTCAAAATGAGAAAAGCAAATAGTCATAACCCTGACAAGCAAATAACTTGTAATACGCCTAATAGCCATCAATGCGATTCGAATTTACAATGGATATTAAAATGAATAGCTTAAAATCCCATTCATTGTTAATTTAATTCCCATAACGAAATAAAAAAGTAGGCAATAACAAAACAAATAAAATCTCGAATCCAAACCTAAGACCTGTAATAATCCACAAGACATTGGATAACATAACGCACAGTAGCCAAATAAAATTTGAATTTATAACTTTCAGATTTGAATTTTATGCCTCATTTATGTTTATTTTTGTTTTGGGAAAGAAAATTGACACACACCCGATATGCATAAATGTGTCAACATAGTCTGTTTTTGTTTGTTGACATTTTTTGATTATTCTTGTTAATTTTTTTGGGGTGATAATTAAAACATGTTACCCAACTGACACTTCAAAAACTCCCACCTATTGCTTGTCGCATGACTTGTTATTAAATTATGCATAATTAGGGATTATTTGTTTGACAGGCAATGCGTTTCTGAAGTAAAAAAGGGGGGTTCACACGTCACAGCATACCAAAACGAAGTCGGTTCACAAAAGTGAATATTTATTAATCAAGCAGACTGGCCACAATGCGGCAACTCCGTTTGGCAGGCATGCGTTTCAGAAATAAGCAAGGGGGTTTCACACGCCCCACCATACCAAAACTAAGCCAGTTCACATAAGTGAATATTAATTGATCAAGCAGACTGGCCATATCCTCATTGATTTGAAAGTCATTCCCTTTAGAATGTTCTTAGAAAACAAGTCTCCCAAATGTGAAAACAAGTCTCCCGATATCTCTGTTATTTGTTCTAATATTTATACATATTTTTCATCTAACTAATGCTTAGACATTCTGCTTTCAAAAGCAAAGTCATTCTATTACCACATCTCGATTGCTTTCATAGTTATGGCCCCTAGGACATGCTTACCGAAAATATGTACCAAATTTAAAAATTTCGACAGATTTGATGTTTCGGCTATAACTTAAGTATTTGTTACATTATATTAACATATCTCACATCAGTGTAAAGCTATGACACTCTTCTTTCGAAATCAGCAAGCATGGAACCATTACATAGTCTTCTTGAAAAGTTATGGTCTCAATAAAACGATAATGCAAAAAAATAGCAAATTTCAAAATTTTGTCATTTGTCAATTTTTGCCGTAAGCTGTGGTATTTCTTCCGGTACACCAATGTAATATACATTAAATTAAAGCTTAAATCCCCTGCTTTCCAAATAGAAACAATTTTTATGGCAAAAGCATTACTGATTTTAAAGTTATGGCCTCTGCAATGCGCTTACGGAAAAAATCTGCCAAATTTACAAATTTCGACAGATTTGATCTTTCGGCTATATCTTAAGTATTTGTTAGATTATATTAACATATCTTACATCAGTGTAGAGCTATGACACTCTTCTCTCGAAATCTGTAATCATGGAACCGTTACATAGTCTTCTTAAAAAGTTACCGTCTCGATAAAACAATAACGCAAAAAAATAGCAAATTTCAAAATTTTGTCATTTGTAAATTTTTACCAATAGCTGAGGTATTTCTTCTGGTACGTCAACGTAATATACATTAAATTTAAGCTTAAATCCTCTGCTTTCAAAATCGAACTAAATTTTATGACAACAACTCTATAGAATTTAAAGTTATGGCCTCTGGAATGCGCTTACGGAAAAAATCTGCCAAATTTATAAATTTCAACAGTTGTGATTTTTCGGCTATAACTTATGTATATGTTAGATTATATTAACATATTTTACATCTGTGTAAAGGTATGCGATCCTTCTTTTAAAATCCGTAAACATGGCAACGGTACATAGTCTTCTTAAAAAGTTATGGTCTCAATAAAACGATAACACAAAATAAATTTCAAACTTTAAAATTTTGTCATTTGAACATTTTTGCCGAGAGCTGTGATATTTCTTCTGGTACGTCAATGTAATATACATTAAATTAAAGCTTAAGTCCTCTGCTTTCATTGAAACAAATTTTATGGCGAAAATTCTATAGGTTTCAAAGTTATGGCCTCTGGAATGCGCTTACGGAAAAAATCTGCAAAATTTACAAATTTCGACAGACTTCATGTTTTGGCTATAACTTAAGTATTTGTTAGATTATATTAACATATCTTATATCAGAGTAAAGGTATGAGACTCTTCTTTCAAAATCCGTAAACATGGCATCGCTATATAGTCTTTTTAAAAAGTTATGGTCTCGATATAACAATAACGCAAAAAAATTGTAAATTTCAAAATTTTGTCATTTGTCAATATTTGTCGCTAGCTGTGGTATTTCTTCTGGTACATAAATATATCATACTTTAAAATAAAGCTTGAATCCTCTTCTTTCAAAATGTAAATTAATTTTATGGAGAAAACTCTATAGATTTTAAAGTTATAGCCTCTGGAATGCTCTTACAGAAAAGGTAACCCAAAATTGAAAATTTCGGCATGTGTGTTGTTTTGGTGATAACTTTGGTATTTCTCTAGTTATATACACATATTTTATATTGCCTTGTAGCTTAAACATTCTGCTTTCAAAATCTGCCAATGCAGTCATTATATAAGGTCATTTTAAATGGTTATGGCCTCTGACACAGGATAACGAAAAATATGTAACAAGTTTGCTCGTTTTTGCGCTTGATGACTTTTTGGTGATATCTCTGTTAATTTTTTAGTTATTTCTACATATCTTATATCAAATTAAAGCTTATGACATCTGCTTTCGAAAAAAATTAGGGAACTTTTTAAAGTTTAAGGTTATAGCCTTAAAAAGCTTAAGAAGAAAATGTTTCAAATTAGAAAATAATATTATTGATTTATCGTATATAACCAACTTCAGACTGCTGTCATTTCTAAGCCACTCGTCCGACAGCCGTTAAAATGATTCCAGTGCCAGCTCATTATATTGTTTACAAGCGTTCAAAAGCATTTTGGTGAGAATTTTCCAGAAAAAAAGTTATTCGCGATGGAATTCAAACGTGATAGTGTGATTTATTTATATTTGGCTGAAAAAGCACAAGTGGCCATGGTTAGAGCACTCCAGCATTTAAATGTGAATAGATCTTTTGTGTCTCGTACCATCGCTCGTTACCGTGATCCTGGTAGCGTAGCCCGACGTCGAGGAAGTGGACGGAAGAAAACAGCAACATCAGCAGAAATGATTCGAAAAGTCAAGAAGCGACTTGATCGAAGCCTGCGTCGCGTGGCCGAAAAATGGCACGTAAGCTGAACATATCGCAATATTCCATTCGGCAAATATTGAAAAACGAGCTCGGGGTGAAGCCATTGAAATTCCAAAAAGTGCAAGAACTCACACCGCAACAGAAAAAAAAATAGACTCAAAAGAGTTAAAGAGTTGCTTGGCTTGGCCGAAAGTGGTGAACTGCCGAATTTGGTTTTCTCCGATGAGCAAAAACATTCGTTGTCCAGCAGTTTGTAAGCAAACAAAATGATCGTGTTTACTTGCCAAAGAGGTCAACTGAAAGTGTGCACCTTCGGTTGGCTACCAGAACTCAAGCGCCGGCCATGGGGATGGTTTGGGCCGCCATAACAGCTGATGGTCCACTTACGCTCGTATTAATCGAACGTGGCATCAAAATAAATGCCGAATATTATCGCGAAAATATTCTGGAGGATGTATTAAAGCCTTGAGCACGCAAATATTTTGGCTGCTCACCTTGGACATTCCAACAGGACTCAGCACCATCGCACTCAGCACGCGCCACCCAAGAATGGTTACAAAATGAGGTTCTTCGCTTCACATCCAGCGCACAATGGCCACCAAAATCTCCGGATACCAATCCGTTGAAGCCTTTTTGGAAAGCAAGGTTGGCGCTCTAAGAAACACCAAAGTGTCGATCACCTCAAGCAAGCGCTTCGCCGGGAATGGGCCAAAATACCGCTGAGCAACATTCGGGCAGCGTGTGACGGTTTCATTGGCTATTTGAAGGCCATAATTCGTGCCAAAGGTGACCAATTCGAACAAATCTATACTTATTCTAAACATTTGATGCCATTTCCGACATTTTTTGCTTTCATTCAATAAAATTTAAAAAAAAAATGTAAAAATTATGGCGTTTGACTTTGTTGCAGTTTTTTATCTCACCCTGTATAACGTGAGTTATATCCATCCAATTTATGTTTCATACTATTCTTTACTAATCCTTGAAAATCTGCCCTCTTAGCTTTTCCTCCAAACTTTCTGCATTTGCATCCCTACAAAAAATGATTGAAAAACCCCCAAATGTCAATGTGTCAACATTTGAAGTGACTGAGAGAGAGAGGGAGATGCACCCCAGCATTTTCCATTGTTTTGAGCCAAACTAATTATATGACAACAAAAACAACAACAATAACACATGTTCAATTATTATATTACAACACAACAATAGCAACAAAATAATTTACTTTAATTTATTTTAATGCCAATTTCAAATGCATGGCTTGGTCTGGTTAACTGACAAGTTAGAAATGCCATCTCCGCTGCCCCTGCTCTCCCCGAGTCCAACATATGATCGAAGTCGGGCTATAAAATAAACAAGGTAAGTAGGGATAGGTTTTTGTTTTCAAAACAAAATGTTTTTTCAAATTTAAATGCAAATTCTAGTTCAGATGAGAAGAGATATTGACACCAGGGGGTCAATTCTGGTTCTATGAAAACGTAAAATGAAAAGTTTTTTCACCGTTTCATACAAATACTGATTCGAGTTCTATGAAAACATAAAAACATATGTTTTAATGTTTTCATATGAAAGGAACGATAGAAAGTGAAACTAGTGTTTTCACATTTTCACAAAGTACGCTATTCCGATTCTATGCAATCATGAAAATTGAATCAAAAAAGTTTTCAGTTGAAAAATATTTTTTCATACAAATTTTCTTTATGAAAATGGAAAAATCGGTCCGTGGTAAAAGAGCCTCAGAAGAACAAAAGGAATTTTTAATAAATTTCCTTGAGGAAAACGTCGATTTGGCGAATGACAAGTAAGACAATTTAAATTTTACAAAAAAATCATGTTTCTTTACAAAATAAAAATATACGTATATTGAAGATTTTGTACTGTTGATGGTGCAAAATATAGAGAAGAAAAATGGAAAGAATTGGCGGAATGCTTGAATGCTATTGGAGGGACTATGAAGGATGGTGCCAAGTGGAGAAAATATTGGAGTGATTTGAGGTATGACTTATTTTAATTGTAGAATATTAAAAATAGTAGTAAGATTTTTTGGAAGAATGTTATAAGTATTATTATTTGTAGAGGAGCAAAATTGGGAGAATGGATCTAACGATCCGGAGAATGGAAATGGAATCGCTCGATATGCTTTTACGTATTTTAATACCAACCAATGTTTGTCATTGTACATGCATTTATCTATGCAATTTTTTCCATTCGTATAGGCAACATACACGCTCCAAATACCTTTTGATGAAAAGAGACGAACAAAAAAGTGGAATTAATGGACCAAAAAAAATCAAGCAACTATCTGAAGTAGAACAGAGGATTATAAATATTACCAAAATAGAAGCGGTTGATGGGGATAAAACTCAGGAGATGGGGTTCCTATGTAGTCCCGGAGTACATGTGGAAAATAACTCATCAGATATTTGCTATCAGGAAGATATGGTGGAGATACTTGATGACCAAATTGTAGAGTTGGATGAAGATCTTGAAACTGGAGAAAATTCCACATTTACAATTAAATTGGGAGGAAAAAGACCAAGGAAAGAAAAACGGAAGGTTGCTTTATATCCTGATGAATCACAATTTGAAATATTGTTTAAAATAGAAGAAGAGAAAGTGGAAGCTATGAGAAAGTCTAATACTCTAAAGGAAAGGGAGATTGAAGCTATAAAGGAGCAAACAGAAGCGATTAAGGCTGATACACAAGCAAAAGTGGATTTTTTAAAAAGAATACAGGAAGTCATTCAAGTTCTACCTTGTAATAATAATGGCTACTGACATAATAATAAATAAATTCTAGCCATTACTAAAAATGATGTCGATTATTCTTAAACTGTTTTGGAAACGAGCTTGACACAAATCAGCAAGGTGTGGATAAAAGTTGTCTGTCCGTGGAAATCACCCTAGCGTCCAAACGAATTGAAGTAGATTGATACAATTTTATTCAAATGTGTGTTTGGTCTGCAGGACTTTTGATATTGAATATTTGTTATCTAGGCCCACGTATAGGTAAAGCCCACACTTCATTATAGGTACAGACAGAATTTTAGATCCAAGTCTTCGTATAGTATTTTTAAGATTTTAAAAATTTTGTAACGGATTTTGCCTTTTTATTTAGTTTTTTGTTTTTTTTTTTTTGAGAATTTTTAAATTTTTTCCAAATGGTGGACGGTATTCAACTGCTTTTTCACTTGTTTTTTTAATGATTGTATTGATTTTTCAATATATTCTTATCTATTGAGCAAATACGTTTTCAACTATTTCGGAACGTTGCCTTTTTGCAATACTTGGTATATTTCGGCATGAAATATCCGCAGTTGCATTTGTTTGTTCCCCATTGTCATTCATTTCCTCTGATATTATTTCCGGATGCGGTATCTTTTTCCGAACTAAAAAATTATGCAGGACCAAACAGGCGTTTATTTTCAGACCTGCTTTTGGTGGACTATAGTAAAGTGTCCTTTCTTTTGATAAGCATCGAAATCTTGATTTTAGTATACCAATACATCTTTCTACTAAAGCTCGTGTCGATTTGTGCGCGATGTTATAGCGCTCTTCGGATGTATTGCACGTTGAAAGTATAGGAGTCATCAACCACGGCTATTTGGTAAATTAAACGAATACACTTTATTATCTCTACACATAATACGTTCGTATATTTTACCTGCAATGGGTAACCACTATCTCCTAAAAGCCAATAATTACGTTCTCCTCCAGTATATAAATCTTCCAGTCTTCTGCAAGCTTGGGAACTTCTCCAAACATAAGAATCATGTGCTGTACCACCAAATCGTGCGTTAGCTGCCAAAATAATATAATTTGAATCGCATATAATCATCACATTCTTTGAATGTCCTCCTTTTCGACAGTAATATATATGCTCAATTTCACGCCTTGGAGCAGATATTTTAATATGAGTGCCGTCAATTACTCCTATAATCCCTGGAAATTGATATTTCTCCATAAACTTTATTTAAGTCCTGGGAAATCTTCTTGTTTGGGAAATATTATATAATTGTGTGAAATATTGTTCAAAGCTTTAGCAACCATAGTTACACATCTGCTTACGGATGTTTGAGATAAAGCGGATAAATTATCTTGTCCTACACTTCGTTGAAAGCTACCAGTAGCAAAAAAACGTAATGAACTTAGTACTATTAGATGACATGGAATTGCATGGACTCTTCTTGATTTCGGCAAAAATGGCTTCAATTCTTCGATGAGTTCCAAACACAAATGCTTCGGCATCCTATACAACTCAAAAAAGCTCTCCTCTGTGGCTATTTCAAATGGATTGTGGTGATCCCGAAGACTGCGTCTAAGAATTCGAAGCGAGTTCCTAAACAATTTTATATTTATTCCATGTTAACTTTTTTAGATAATTGTACTAACCTTTGTTCTATTCTATGTCTTTGCGATATATAATATAATATAATGGAACTTGACATTTTTTATCGTACATTGTTTGATTTTACGACAATATTATTTTTTTCCTGTTAACATATGAACGTCAACTTTACAATTATTTCAATAACATAGTTACAAAAGTTTCATTGCGACACGGAATTGAAACATTGTTTTCACAAAATGAATCAGAATCGGAAAATATGTTTTTATGAAAACGAATTATGAAAAGTTGTTATGAAAACGAAATTCAAAATAATTTTTTCATTTCATATTTTCATAGAACCAGAATCGACCCCCAGGAATGTCAACTGCTCCGATGTATAAATCACTACAGATAATTTTTTCATCTACGAGTGGAAATACATAAAGCGCATATTTGGCTGGCTTATTCGTAGATGAACAAAGGAGTTTTAGGTTGATTTCCGAAGAAGCCAGCCAGATAAGCGCTTTATGTATTCCCATCTTACATATAAAGTTTCTTTACAAGGCCTATAAAAGGTCGGTCAAAGTACATAATTGTGAATGGATATTTAAATTTATCTTAAACAGCCAAAGTCGCTACTGTAGCGATTATTTATTTTTATGCATCAAAAATCACCGAAAGTAGCGGTAAAATCACCAAGTTGGCATCCCTGATTTACACATTGTTTTGTTTTTTAAAAGATCTCTCTCCAACTGTCCTCATCTCTCTCAGACTCAGAGAAACGAATTCTCAGAGTTCACATTGTTTGGTAATGAATTTGTTGAAATATAAACGGTAAAATTTCCAAAGAGTGAGAAAGAGAAAACGGAGATTAGATCATGAAGATAGAATGCAATGAGGGAAAACAATGGGATTTCTATTTTCAATGGGAAAGTATTGTCACCTGTCAGGTAGTTAGAAAATAGAGAATAAAAAAATAAATAAACAGTTGTTCAAATACATTTGAAATGAAGTACGTCTCTGAGTTGAATTTGTTTGGCAATGAAACGAGTTGTTAGAAGAGAATATTTCGCTGAAGGGTTTGAGGAGAAAATTTCATGGATTTAAAATAAATTTTTTTATAATTTTCCACCAAGAAAATTGACAATTTTTGAAAACATTTTCTATAAACTCATACATTATTATAGGATTTTTTCAAAAAAAAAAAAAAAAATATATATTTTCAAGGATTTTATGAGAAATCGTGTAGTATTTCAATTACTTTTCCTAAATAGTCTTGGGTTTTCAAGGAGTGCTTTGAGAAAGTTATGGATTTTCATAGATTTTTCCCAAAAAACTCCTGAATTTGTTCAAAAAACTTGAACATTCTCAAGGATTTTCCGCAAAAATATTAAGATTTTCAAGAATTTTTTGAGAAAACCTGTAGATTTTCAATCATCTTTCCGAAAAATGTCGTTGGTTTTCAAGTAGTGACATGAGAATGTTATGGATTTTCATAGATTTTTTCCAAGAAACTCCTGGATTTGTTGTGAGAAATTCGTGAATAGTTTTTCCATGGAATATTTTTGGAAAACTTGTAGATTTTCCATTTTTTTAGTATTGAGTATTATTATAAAATATAAATATGGAAGCAATGATAACTTTTTGAAAAACTTTTTAAATAAACTTTCAAGTTTTCAAGTATTAAAACAAAACTTTAAGATTTTTAATATTTTTCCCTCGAAATGAATTGAATTTTCACTAAAATTTAATAGAATATCGTACATTTTCAAGGAGAAACTTGGAGATTTTCAATATCTTTTATGGGAAAGGGCTTTCACGAGAATTTCACAGATTTTTCAATAACTTTTAAGACTTTCAAATAAACTTTCATGGAAGATTTTTTTCATTTTCAAGGATTTTCTCGAGGAATTCGAAGATTTTCAATAATTTTCCAAAGAAAATATTTTTTAGGGAACTTCCCGGAGGACTTGTAATTTTTTTCAATAAATTTTTAGAGGCACTTTCACATTTTCAGGTATCTTTCCGATTAACTAGTGTATTATTGGTAACTGTTCTTTCGAGAAACTTGAACATTTTTAATAATTTTCATGCGAAACTCTTAAATTCTAAACAAAATTTCGAAAAAATACACACTTGAATTTTAGAGAAAAATTATGGATTTTCATAGACTTTCTTAAGAAAATCGAGGATTTCAAATTAGTTTTTCGGGGAAACTTTTAGAGAAAACAGTCAATATTTAAGGACTTTCCAAGAATCTTGGAAATAATTTTTCGAGAATACCTTAAAGTTAAGACTTTCAAGAAACTTTCATAGAAGAGATTGAATTTTCAAAGATTTTCCCGGGAATTCGAAGATTTTAAATTATTTTTGAAATAAAAATAGTGAATTTTTGAGAACTTTTTCGTGAAACACGTGGATTTTCCTCAGTTTTTTTTTTTTTTTTTTTTTGAATTTATAAGAAAAGATTCTTGACATTTCTATATTACAAATTATAAGTTTTTTATATTAAATTGGCAATTTGCTTGATCCATTTTATTTTATTTACTTGTTGCAAAATGATCAGGCTTTATCCCATTATTGTTGTTTTTATAAAAACAAAGTTGGTTTATTTGTGGAGAACGATGGTAATGTTTACCTAGGTTTCGGAAAGAGACACCGATCCTCATCAGTTCCCTTGTTTTTTTTTTTTTTTTTTTTTTTTTTGTCTGGGATATTATCTCCAGAAGTTATTTTAAAAATAACCCCTATGACAAAAAACTTTTTTTACTCAAGTGACGAGATCGTAAGCTCATTAGAAGAGGAACCAAAGAATTAAATAAAACTAAAATTCTTTTGGAAAATTTTTATGTAATTCTTTGGTTCCTCTGGACTAATTTACGAACACAATTGTTTGCGTAAACATTTCATGATTAAGATGTAAACTCACCTGGTTCAAAAGAGAACGATAAAAATTGCCGCAAGTAAACTTGCCTAGTCTAAATCAGGGCTAAGGGGATTTGTTTTCAGCCATTTTCGTTTTTCACCACTTTCTTATTTTGTGATTTAAATGTTTATATACTTATTGTCATTTATATCACTCTCTCTCTCTCTCCTACAAACAGAGACTTGCCGCAAGTAAGCTTGCCTAGTGTAAATGTGAACCATGTTTAATTTGCGGATTTTTGAAAGCAATGACCTTTGTAATTCCATTTCATGTTATTGAAAAAAAAAACAAAATCTCCATTAGAACCACAGACTTGAATAAAGCTGGAAATACATAAAGCGCTTATCTGGCTGGCTTAAGTCATTGACTGGCTTCTTCGGAAATGAACAAAGGAGCCCAGGGCTAAAATCGAACTAAGTCAACCTAAAACTCCTTTGTTCATCTACGAAGAATCCAGCCGATGACTTAAGCCAAATATGCTCTTTATGTATTTCCAGCCTAAATCTTTTAAGAACTTTTTACACACACACACTATAATTTAATATTTACATTTAATTTTTATTTATTTTTTGTGACATTTTGATTTTATTTTCATTTTTTCTTTAATTTTTTTTTTTTTGTCATTTGATACGGTCACCTAATTACCTGTAAAGGTGATATTAACAGTTCATTGATCCATATTTTGTGCGTACACAAAAGTTAAACGCTTATTTTTCGCTTGAAATCGAAAATTTTGTAAATATTGTTTTTGTTGTTGTTGGGCAAAAATCAATGTCAAACATTAAACAACGTCACAAACGTGTATGCCATATTTAAAAAACAAATAAGCGTTGGCCTAACTAAACATTTGGATCCAATAATTTTGAAGGAATTCCATTTGGTTTTATTTGTTTGTTTTTTTTTTTTCCAACAATTTCCAGTTAAAACACGTTCCATGCTAAATCTTTTCCTCTATTCGAAACCGAAAAGCTATCAAAAAATTAAAAAAAAAATGTCCAATGAGTTAAATAATTTCGCCATAAAACGCTTTTGGCCTTATAATTGATTTTTTTTTCGGCTTTGGTAATTGTTGTTGTTTTTTTGTTTTTCAGTTATCCCGCATTGTAGAGCGTTTTATGTTTTCGTGTGTGCTCTGAAATTATTTAACATTTAATTGTGTCTTTGACTTGCATGCCAAAATTCAGCCGAAAACCGAAATGAAAGTCACGTTATCCGGCTACCAAATTTTGATGCAAGACAACCAATTTAAATGAAATGTCCATAAAAAAAGAATAAGAAGAAGAGAAGAGATAAGTTTTGCTGGATTTATGGCGCATCGTTAAAGATTTATGTAGTCCTTAGCAAGTGTTAAATATCAAAGTAGCAAGTTTTGAAAATATTTATATAACAGCCAGTTCCACGATATCGAAAGAACACGTTCGCACAACTTTTACACGACAAACAGCTGATTTCCGTTCCACTAAAATCCATCAGAACGAAAATTTGCACGAAAATCAAAGCGAACGAAAACGTAAGCATTTCAGTGTAATTTTGCGTTCCACTATCTTTTTTCTTTCGTACGCATGCGAACACAAATGTCAAAATCAGTCACTTGTGTGTTTGCTATCGTATAATAACAATTAAGGAAAATTGTTTTAACATAAACATTGCTTGATTCAAAATAGAAACGAAAAGGTAAGTAAAAATAATAAATGCAATTTAATATGTGAACAACAAATATATATTTTTTTATTTTCTCAATTCCAGCACGAAAAAATCATCAACTACACAGCTGCGGGTATATGGAGGAGAATCCTGTGTTCGCCAGAGGAGTGCCAATTTTTGGAAGCAGCAGAAGAAGTTTTAAATCGGGGCGGATTTGGGTAGTTCTGCAACCGGGCACCCACTTCTCTTCCATCATATCCAAAAGAGCCCGAAAACTTGCTTCGACACACGAAAATTGGCCACAAACCTAGAAAAAATCATTTTTTATTATTTCAAAAATGTAAAAATACAATCATACTTACTGGTTGTTAGGTACTTCAAATAAATTCGAAGCATCTCTTAAATGCCTCCGTGGCACATTTTGAACCTCCTCCACATCATCCATAAAAAATAGGGCTACGGAAATATTCTTTTTTTTTATTTTCTAAGAGCACAAATAGTTTGAACACAATCACTAGAAATTTTATTTTGTTTGTTTATTTACAATTTGTTTGTTTACAACTGAAATGTCAGTTGAGACAGAGCCACTGCTGCTTTTTCGCGTTTAAATTAGACATTTGGCGCTTTTTTTGCCTTATTTCGCGATTAATTTTTCCAAAAAAATATTTAGCAACACTGAATCACGTAAGGCTATGCGAAAGAAAGAACGAAAGTTAGTGGAACGCATTCTTATACGAAAGTGAGTGAGTAGCCTTCGTTCGCACAAATTTTCTTTCGAGATCGTGGAACAGGCTGTAAATATTTTTTTTAAATGTGGACCAAAAATCCCGAGGATGGAACATTTCTGGAAATGATGAAAAACAGCAACTCACATTTACACAAGAATGGCGTTAAATGAAGATAAAAAAATGAACAAATGCCAAGCAGCTGAGTTGTGTTGTTCCCAAATGAACTAGTTCAAAGAAACAAATACCTGAATGGAACCTTTGGAACTAGTTATAACAATGGGCATGGAAATTGAAGAAAATAAATATCAATGCAGTGAAAAACAAAAATGGACCAAAAAGTACGAGGATGCAACATTTCTGAAAAAAATGGAAAAAGCGACTCACATTCATACAGTAGAGATGTTAAACGAAGACAAAAAAATGAACAATTGTCAAGCAGCTGAGTTGTGTTGTTTCCAAATAAACTAGTTCAACGAAACAAATACGTGAATGGAACCATTTGGAACTAGTTCTAACAATGGGCATGGAAATTGAAGGAACATAAAATGCCAAATGCAATGAAAAACAAAAATTGCCTAAAAACAAATCGTCTGGTATAAATCAGAATTTATATTAGACAAGTTTTCTGGCCCCAATTCTTTGTTTGTAGAAGATAGGGTATATGGAAAATATGGAAAAAATTCTGGTACTGCAATTGCTTCCGATTTTTATACAAAAATATAGATAAAAATGACAGAAAAGGTAATAATGAAAAAGAAAATATCTAAAAATAATTGCTTTGTATAAATGCAAGAGGCAAGTTCATGGTAGAAGAACAATGAACTGTCAAATCGATTTTGGAATTGAATGAATGGAATATTGAATGAAAAATTATTGACATTTGTAAAAATGGTTGAGAAATGCATATTATAACAACCTCCGATTTGCATCGTATATGAAAATATATAAAAATCTTCTTATTTTTGACAAAACAATTTTACAATTTTGGCATATCAATGTTCCCAAGCGTTGATGCATCTACCTGTATTTTTCTACCATGGGCAAGCTCAGAAAGGAACAATAAAAATAAACAAGTGTCAAGCAGCTGAGTTGTGTTGTCCCCAAATGAACTAGTTCAATGAAACAAATACGTGAATGGAACATTTGGAACTAGTTATAACAATGGGCATGGAAATTGAAGAAACAGAAAATGTCAAATGCAATGAAAAACAAAAATGGACCAACAAACACGAGGATGCAACTTTTCTGGAAATGGTGAAAAATAGCAACTCACATTTTCACTATAATGATGTTAAGAGAAGGCAAAAATAAAATGAACGAATGCCAATCAGCTGAGATGTGTTGTCCCGAAATGAACTAGTTCAAAGAAACAAATACGTGAATGCAACCATTTGGAACTAGTTCTAACAATGCGCATGGAAATTGAAGAAACAGAAAATACCAAATGCAATGAAAAACAAAAATTGCCTAAAAACAAATCGCCTGGTGAAAGTCAGAATTTATATTAGACAAGTTTTCTGGCCCCAATTCTTTGTTTGTAGGATGATGGATGATGGAGAAAATTCTGGTACTGCAATTGCTTTCGGGTTTTTATTCTTTTTTATATAAAAATATAGATAAAAATGCCAGAAAATGAAATAATGAAAAAAAAAAAACATTTCAAAAATTAATTGCCTTGTACAAATGCAAGAGGCAAGTTCAAAAGAGAATAATAAAAAATGCCGCGTGTAAATTCGCCTAGTATAAATCAGAAAAAGAAAGGTAAAATAGCAGCTAAGTCGAACTGTTTATACCCTCCACCATTCGAAAGGAACTTGAAAAATGTCAAAAAAAAATCCGTCTAAAAATACCGCTCAAATGAAAACCTTCATATGGGAGCTATACGAAGACGTGGTGCTGGATAAGTAATTTTTCTTGTCATAGGCTGTAGTAACGATTCAAATACGAAATTCGACACGAATCCGATGAATAATGACGCTAATACCATCAAAATAGCGAATAAAGGGAGGTACCGTTGTATGGGGAACTATACTAAGATGTGAACCTGAATAGACAATTTTCCGTCATAGGTTGTCGCCGCCATTACGAACTTCAAATACAAGATTTGACACAATTCAGGTGAATAACGTCGCGAAATTCTGGAAAATACTGAATATCTCGGAGTGGCGTTATATGGGTGTTATACTAAAACGTAGAGTTCAGGGGGTAAAGTACTCAGAGAGGGACTCCTTGTGTAGAATTTCAGACTATTCCATTGAAAACTATGACTAAAATTATCAAAATACCGAATGTCGGGAGGTATTGTTATATGTGGGGATGTACGATATCGCGGACCTATATAGAAAATTCTTTTTCAGAGGGTAAATTACTCACAGAGAATTCCTTGTGTAGAATTTCAGAGAATTCCATTGAAAAATATGGTTAAAATTATCAAAATACCGAATATCGAGGGTACCATTATATGGGGGCTATACGATATCATGGACCGATATAGCTCATCTTTCAACTTGACGTGCCTGCAGACAAAACAAGGCATATCGTGTAAAATTTTAGCTTCTCATCTTTATTCGTTTTGAAATTTCGTATCCTATGACAAAAAATACTTTTGCAGGTTCGCGACTTCATATATACCCCGTATAAAGCTTTCCGCAAAAAAATCAACTGGGAACAAACCAACACTATTCAGCAAAATAAACCGAGCCACTCTATGCGGAACCGATGTAGATATAATTGTTTTAAACTTATTTATCAGCATTGGTATAGACTGCCAAAGCACGCTCTACAAGTTTCATGATCTATAGCACACTATTTTTGTTTAATTCTTATTGGTTTTTCAGTGAGTAAATACTAAGAAACAATATTTTAATTCATTTGTTTAGGTTTTATATTCGCAAAGGAAACACAAATAAATGTGAGAATCCATAAAACGCTTTTTGACTGTCTTAAGTCATCGGCTGGCTTCAGCTTCGGAAAATAACAAAGGAGCGTAGGGACAAAAATCGATCTAAGTCAACCTAAAACTACTTTGTTCTATGGTAGAATAATATAGGTAGACGCATCGACACAGCTGCTGGGACAATGAAATGTCAAACCAATTTTGGAATGGGAAAATGTTGAATGAAAAATTGATTAAATTTGTAAAAATTGTTGAAAAAACGCAAATTATAATAACCTCCGAATGACGTCGTATAAGAAAACATATCAAAATCTAGTTATATTTGAAAAAAACATTTACATTTTTTTTTGACATATCAATGTTCCCAAGCGTTGATGTATCTACCTGTATTCTCCTACCATGTTTGTTTCCCTACGAAGAAGCCTTAACAGCAATTACCAAGCCTAAAAGCAACAGCTAAAATAAATAAAATACACATTTATCTTCGTTGCTTAACACTGTCAAAGCAAACTCTACAAGTTACATGGTCTGTAGCACACTTCATTTTTTTACTCCTTCTTATCGTTTTCCATTTACTCACTGAGAACCAACATTTTCAATGGTTATTATTTGTTGATGCTTAGCTTCATTTAAACCAAAATTATCTCATATTTCCAGGTGGGACACAATTAACAACAACAAACAAATTGGAAAATAACAACCCAATTAAAATATTACACAAATTTGTTGCAAAAATATAAAAAACCAATTCCTCACGTAACTCAATGTGAGAGAGAGCGGCTGAGCTGTTAGAATGACAGTAAAGACGCCAGTGATCATCTATTGTCTTTTGTTGCAGAAATTAACACGGAACACAATTATAAAAGACATAACTTGTGAAAAAGTATTTATGTGTGACCCAATAAAATATTTAACAAAAAACAATCAGGCAGCCGTTAAGAAAGTACATACATAATTTTATAAAATCCATTAACACCTCACCTCATTTTTCTGTGTGTGTGAGAGAGAGGAGAGAGACAGGGAATGCCCATAATGCACTGACCTTTTGTTATCAATTGTGGAATTTACAAGCAAAGGGATAATGTGTAAAATGAAATAATTCTGTGGAAAATTCTGTGAAAAGCTATCAACAACAAGCAACAGTTGAGGAAATTAAATAAATACATACATGATTTCCACCCAATTTGCCCATCAATGTAAAAGCAAAAAATAACAAAAAAAAAAAAAAACCGCCAACACATCACCTAATATACGTGTGAGAGGAAGGGATAGAGAGAGAGAGAATGGGACACGAAAGTAGTTAGAAGGCAGTAACTTTGAAAGCAGCTGTTAACATTTGCAAAACAAACGAAAACAGACAAATTTTCAATGGGAATTTGTGAGGAAGAGGGCAAGTAAAAATCCCAGGGAACCTGTAGCAGCTGCAGTTAAGAAAATTAAATACAAAATATTTACATAAATATGATCAATAATTAATAAAATAAAATCAATGTGTCAAAAGAACCGCCAAAAACTAATTTCTTCTAAATTCTTCTTCTTCCAACAATGAAAGGAATGAAATATTTTAATGGAATTTGTGAAAAAAGCAGTTTTGTGAAACTAATTGAGGATCCTCAAATAGTGGTTAAACATATTAAGCCCATAAATTTAATAAAAGAAAATTAAGTTGTCTATAAACCCGCCAAAACATTAACTCATCTAATGAGAGAGAAGGGGGAATCAAATTAAACCTCCATCTCTCACCTCTTCTGAGTACGCGTGAAGGGGAAAAGAACAACAAAAGTGAAGTGAACAGCTGCTACTTCACTTCCACTTCAACGAATGGAAAAATTCAGGTCTAATTTCAATGTAAAACCGATTAAAATTTTTTCATATTTGAAAATGCGTGTGTTATGTGAAAATTACCTGTGACCTTTCAAAACCATCCGGATTCATGGTTGGCATCAAATAAATATCCGTTGTGTTCACCAATTCGGCAACATCGAAATTCGTTTGATAGTTATACAGCAGATACTGTGCCAAATAGACCAACATCTGGCGGCCAATTGTTTCGTCACCATGCATATTGCCAATGTATTTGACCATGGGTGTCAGCAGATTACGTTGACGCATATTCCGGCCAATGCGTAGCAATACCAAAGATCTTCCCTCCAAACTGCGACCAATTGTTTCGACCTGGGCATTTTCCGGAAATTGCTTGGCCAAACGGGCAAATAGATCCTCAATATCACCCTGTGAGGCATAGTAGGGTTGCTGGAGAAAACTTTCATCTTCTTTAATAATATAACCTTGACATAAACTTGGTATGCCAATAATCACAACAACAAGAAAACAGCATAATGCAAATGAATAACGAAGATGATGATGATGACGACGACGAGACGTCGTCGTCGTGGATGACGCCGAATGTAGGTGTCTCGTTGAATTGAATGTCAACATTGTGTGGCTTTGTGGAGTGCTGCTTCTTCTTCTACTTTTTTCGTTTTCCTTTTTGCCAAGTATTGCAAAAACCCTCTAGTGTGGGGGAGCGCGAGAGAGCACGATTGAGAGAAAGTGCGTATATGGGGGAGAGTAACAGCTGTTACACTTGTGTGATATTTGTGTGGGTTGGTTTGACGTGTTTCAACTGGGGTTTACGTCGTCTACTAATCTTGTTGTTGTTGCTGTGTTTGTTGTGAGTTATTAATATTTCTTATCGCCGTTAGAAGGCAATTCACAATAGAGGGCTTTATTTGGGTGGCATAAACACCCTCTCTATTTAATTTTGTGATGGGGGTAGTGGCGGGTTTTAAGCAAAAATTGTTGCTTTATTTTTCTATGTCGTCGCTGACGTTTATCTTCTCGCTTCCTTAATCCTTAACGAATGTGTGCGTGGGTGGCAAATTGTATAGATACTTGCTGTTGTTATTGTTGTAAATTTCTGATTAATTTCTTATAGAATTTCCAGGAATTTAATGGATACACTTTCTCTGCAAGTTTTGTATTTCTTTTATTTTTTTTAAAGACGAAGTTATTTTTTTAACGGAACAACGTTTACATTTAAAATAAATAAATCTTTGGTATACTTAAAACGCAAGTCTTTTATTATTTTCTTTTTTTTTTTGTTTGTCTGTTAACCTTACGGAAGTCTTTTTGTTGGATAGATAGGTAGATAGATATACGGATGTGTTTGGAATTGTGGAATTCTTAGCTGTTGATTATGCTACAAATGTTTCACTTTGGCATGAGTTAACAAACAACCAAATTAACAATTTTATGTTAATTTAATAGACACGAGTGGGATTTTAGATTAACTTTTATTTCGAAGGAGTTTTATTTTTTTTCTACTTTTTCCTTAATGTTCTTCTTCTTCGTTCGATTTCACTTGCTCGGTTGTTAATCACGCTCTACACGTCTAGAATAGCAAAGTTTTTTCTGTTCGCTTCACACATTGACCTGTGTTTTATTTAGAGCTTGTGGTGAGCTGCTACTGCTGCTGCCCGAGCTATTGATTTTAGCCGCTGCTAAATTTAAGTTTTTTGTTTCAAACTAGCTGCCTATCCGTATCCGCGTTAACTTGCTGCTACTACTCTCAGGCCTAAGTACAAATAACTGACTGATGAATGGGAATACAACATCAGAGCCATTTAACGGTGGGATTTTTGTTCATAACATTGGCTGGTTGGTTGGTCGATTCGTTTTAGGTTGACAGCCAGCCCGACATGCTTAGTAAGTCTGTATTCCATAACTTTTATTAACAGCTCCAAAAACAAACAACAGCAGCAGCAAAAGAATGCAGGCGCATTGTAAGGTTTTGTTTGTCATTTGTTTGCAAGAGAATCCCAGAGAATTTGAGATAGGGAGAGAGAGAGTGTTTTGCAAAATGTTGTGAGAGCGCATTTGTTTTGACAGGGGTAGCTAATGGCAATGTTGCCATATTAAATGGGACTATTCGACAAATTTGGGGATAATTTCATTACAATTGGAAATTGGATTTTTAATTATAGAATAAATAAATAATAGAGTAATAAATATAGAATAAATAATAATAAATTATAGAATGGAATTTTATGGGAAATGTAAACGAGAGGAAAAATTTTCCCAAAAGCACGCAAATAGAGTAACTTTTTAAATATTTGACAGATTTTAATATTATATAGGGATAAAAAAAATGCCTCACACTTGTCAATTTAACATAGAGAATTGGGGTTCAAGTGAGGGAATATATTATACAGGGTGTGAAGAAAAAACTGCAACCAACTTCAGACTGCTGTCATTTCAAAGCCACTCGTCCGACAGCTGTTAAAATTATTCCAGTGACATAGCTCATAATATATTGTTTACAAGCCTACAAATGCATTTTGGTGAGAATTTTCCAGAAAAAAGTTATTCGTGATTCGTGGAATTCAAGCGTGATAGTGTGATTTCTTTATATTTGGCTGGAAAATCACAAGTGGGTATCGTTAGAGCACTCCAGCATTTAAATGTGAGTAAATTTTTTGTGTCTCGTACCATCGCTCGTTACCGTGATACTGGTAGCGTAGGCCGACGTCAAGGAAGTGGACGGAAGAAAAGAGCAATATCAGCAGAAATGGTTCGAAAAATAAAGAAGCGACTTGATGAACATATCGCTCGTGACTGAACATATCGCAATATACCATTCGGCAAATATTGAAAAAAAAAGTTTGGAGTAAAGCCATTGAAATTCCAAAAAGTGCAGGAACTTACGCCGCAACATAAAGAAAATAGACCCAAAAGAGCTAAAAAGTTGCTTCGCTTGGCCCAAAGTGTTAAACTGCCGAATTTGGTTTTCTCCCATGAGAAAACATTCGCTGTCCAGCAGTTTGTAAACAAACAAAATGATCGTGTTTAGTTGCCAAAGAGGTCAGCTGAAAATGTGCACCTTCGGTTGGTCACCAGAACTCAAGCGCCGGTCATGGTGATGTTGGTGTGGACCGCCATAACAGCCAATGGTCGCTCTCCGCTCGTATTAATCGACCGTGGCATCAGAATAAATGCCGAATATTATCGCGAAAATATTCCGGAGGCTGTATGAAAGCCTTGGGTATGAAAACATTTTGGTCGCAGATCTTGGATATTCCAACAACAGGACTCAGCACCATCGCACTCAGCACCCGCCACCCAAGAATGGTTACAAAATGATGTTCCTCGCTTCATTTCCAGCGCACAATGGCTACCAAAATCTCCGGATACCAATCCGTTGGACTATTGTGTCTGAAGTATTTTGGAAAGCAAGTTTGGCACTAAAAAATACCAAAGTGGCCATCACCCCAAGCAAGCGCTTCGCCGGAAATGGGCCAAAATACCGCAGAGCAATATTCGGGTAGCGTGTGACGGTTTCATTGGCCGTTTGAAGGCCATAATTCGTGCCAAATGTGACCAATTCGAACAAATCTAAACTTATACTAAGATTTGATGCTATTTCCGTCATTTTTTGATTTCATTCAATAAAATTTAAAAAAAAATTAAAAATAATGGCATTTGACTTTGTTGCAGTTCTTTTTACCTCACCTTGTTTATATGGACTCAATCCCCAACATTGAGTCAACGTCTAGAACAAGAAGGTTATTAGACAGACCTGAGTGGCTTTCATGCCAATGCAGTCGTAGATGCGTTATTTAGAAGGGCATCGACTTTTCGATACCCTAAGTCTACTAATAGTTCAGTTGAAATTTGACTTCCTTTGACCTAATACTGGAATATTTTGCCCGATTTTAGAAGGCCTTAGGTCTACTGTAAAAGTTACGCCATCAAAAAGCAACGAAAGATTTTTCACTTGTGAAAATTTAAAGGTGAGAATACATAGAAAGCATTTTTACCGGTTTAAGTTATCGCCTAGCTTCTCCATAAAAAAAAAAAAAAAAAACAAGTAAAAAAATATTAAGTTCGGCCGGGCCGAACTTTGAATACCCTCCATCATTTGGAACGAATTTGGCAATTCTCAAAAACAATAAAATCCTTCAAAAATTTTGTTAAAGTCTTAAAAATACCGAATGTAGATATTATATTAAGGTCTATACGACGATATGGACCTGCATAGGTAAGTTTTTTTCATAAGCTATTACAATATTCAAATGCGAAACTTAAAAAAAATCGGTAATAATGTAGCTAAAATCATCAAAGTACAGAATATCGGGAGGCACCATTATATGGGGGCTTTACGAAGACGTAAACCTGCAAGGACAATTTTCTGTCTTAGACTGTAGTATTCATTACGAACTTCAAATCCCAAATTTGAAATAATTCCAGTGAATAATGTCGCTAAAATCATCAAAATATCGATTATCGGGAGGTACCGTTATATGGGGGCTATACGAAGACGTAGACCTGCAAAGACAATTTTCTGTCATAGGCTGCAGTATCAAATATGATTTTCAAAGACCAAATTTGAAACAATTCCGGTGAATAATGTCGCTAAAATCATCAAAATACCGAATATTGGGAGGTACCGTTATATGTGGGCTATACCAAAACGTGGACCTACATGGCCCATTTTCAATACCAAAAGTCCGGCAGACATAACATACATTTGAGTAAAATTTTATCAATCTACTTCAATTCGTTCGGAAGCTAGAGTGATTTCCACAGACGGACGGACATCGCTAAATCGACATAGAATGACAAACTTAATATACCCTCCATACTATGGTGGAGGGTATAAAAACGGTTTTAGCGTGAACAACTATTAATTATGGCCAGAAATTGAACTTAGTGAACCTTAAACTCCTTTTTTTTACGGAAAAAAGCCAGCGGATAAGTCACTCCGTTCCATGAAAATGTCGGATATATACTTAGGGAATGATTGCTTTTTACTAAAAATAATAATTTTTCTAAATTGTCAACTCATTTTTTTGGAGATTATCAATTTTGTTTTGGGGAATTATTAAAATTCAAATGTGGCAACACTGTTTCCAGAAACAGACACAATGCGACGAACCACAAAACCCACTCTCTGCGCATTATCACCATTGCCAATTTGCTCTCACGCGCTCTTCTTCTCTTTCTCAACGGAAATTATGTTTCTCAACAAAAATGATGTTATGTTGAGAAAAAAAGCCTCTCTGTTTACATATCTCAGTTGATGTCTGCTGCCCACACACACCTACACAGGTACATAGCATGTGAACCAACAAACAAAGCCCGCCGTTGTTGCTGTAGGTTTTTTTTTTTTTTTTTTTTTGCAAGCCTCCTCTCCGCTACAAATGAGTTTCAAATAAAAACGTAATAAAAAAAGAGTAATACGGAACGGGTTCTGAGCCCAAAGCGTTATCAGCGTTAGATGCACTGCTATTACATTAGGCGATTATTTCGCAGCAATAAAAATAAAAAAAACCTAATTTCAAGCTAGGGGCAAAGTTGTAATGTTCGCAAATAGAGTGAAACGGAAACTAATGGATGGATTCAATAATTTCCTTATCAGTTCGGCGGGACTTATTGGTGGTATTTTATAAATAGACATACCTATTTACATATGACTAGTTATCAGTAGTGGAAATGGAAACTGGATTAAGTTTGCCATATTGGCTAGCCATAAAAATTGCTAATTGGTATGGCCCAATTTTTGAGCTAACGATTTTTTTCTTTTGGCACGCACGCATCGAGATCAAACACAGGGTAGTCAAATCGCGCTTTAATGTTTACCAAAAAAATGTAAACAATAAATTTCAAGGGGAAGAGAGGAAGGGAGGGAGAGAGGCTAATGTGTTAAATTGAAGAGAGTTGGGAAAGCTTTTCATGTGACATCGAAAGAGAGTCTTATTCTCTTTTAAAATTAGTTAGACAAGCTTTCTTGCAAGCCTAGCAAAAGCTTGACTTGGGAAAAGCTAATCGTATGAGATGTGCAACATATGGCACCTGAGGACATGATATTTAAAAGAGATTTTAGTCATTGCACTCTCTAGGGCGATATCTCCAGAATTTAAACAGTTATGATAATACAATTTACAGGGTGAGATCAACAAAGTCAAAAGCAACAAAGTCAAAAGCTATAATTTTACATTTTTATACCCTCCACCATTCTATGGAGGGTATATTAACGGTACCTCCCCATATTCGGCATTTTGATGATTTTAGCGACATTATTCAACGGAATTGTTTCAAATTTGGTATTTGAAGTTCCAAATGGATACTACAACCTAGAGTTCGTAATGGGAACTACAGTCCGTGTCTGAAAATTGTCCAGGTCTTCTTTTTAAACTTGTTTTAAATGTTATTGAATGAAAGCAAAAATATCGGAAATAGCATCAAATTTTAGAAAGGGTTTAGATTTGTTCGAATTGTTCACCTTTGGCACGAATTATGGCCTTCAAACGACCAATGAAACCGTCACTCGCTGCCCAAATGTTGCTCTGCTGTATTTTGGCCCATTCCCGGCTAAGCGCTTGCTTGAGGTGATCGACACTTTGGTATTTTTTAGTGCCAACCGTGCTTTCCAAAATACTCCACAGACACAATAGTCCAACGGATTGGTATCCGGAGATTTTGGTGGCCATGGTGCACTGGAAATGAAGCGAGGAACCCTCATTTTGTAACCATTTTTGGGTGGCGCGTGCTGAGCTGCGATGGTGCTGAGTTCTGTTGGAATGTCCAAGGTCTGCGGCCAAAATGTTTGTATGCACAAGGCTTTAATACACCCTCCAGAATATTTTCGCGATAATATTCGGCATTTATCCTGATGTCAGGGTCGATTAATACGAGAGGAGAGCGAACATTGGCTGCTATGGCAGCCCACACCATCACCATGGTCGGCGCTTGAGTTCTGGTGGCCATCGGAAGGGACACATTTTCAGCTGACCCCTTTGGCAAGTAAACACGATCATTTTATTTGTTTACAAACTGCTGGTCAACGAATGTTTTCCCATCGGAGAATGGCAAATTCGGCAGTTCACCACTTTCGGCCAAGCGAAGCAACTCTTTAGCTCTTTTGAGTCTATTTTCTTTCCGATGCGGTGTAAGTTCTTGCACTTTCTGGTATTTCAATGGCTTTACCCCGATCTCATTTTTCAATATTTGTCGAATGGAATATTCCGATATGTTCAGCTCACGAGCCATTTTTCGGTCATTGTCACGCAGGTATAGATCAAGTCGCTTCTTGACTTTTCGAACCATTTCTGCTGATGTTGATGTTTTCTTCCGTCCATTTCCTTTACGTCGGGCTACGCTACCAGTATCACGGTAACGAGCGATGGTACAAGACACAATAGATTTATTCTCATTTAAATGCTGCAGGGCTCTAACAATAGCCACTTGTATTTTTTTAGGCAAATCAAACTATCACGCTTGCATTCCATCACGAATAATTTTTTCTGAAAAATTCTCATCAAAATCCTTCTGTATACTTGTAAATAACATAATGAGCTGTCACTGGAATAATTTTAACAGCTGTCGGAGAAGTGGCTGAGAAATGACAGCAGTCTGAAGTTGGTTGCAGTTTTTTCATCTCATCCTGCAATTTATAACAATTTTAGCCCATCTTTCAAAATCAAGCCGCTTTATTCAAATCGGCTAGGTATTTTAAAATTTTTATCTCCCAGAGGACAATGACGAAACATTTGTTTGAAGTTATCATTTTTAGTAATTGCATTTTTTTTGGCGATATCTCTAGAATTTGAATAGTTATGGTAATATAATTTAAATCAATCTCAACCCCAGTGTTTATCTTTCAAAATTTATCAACTTTATCCAAATCGACTGGGTATTTTAAAATTTATAGCTCCTAGAGGACAATGACGAAACATTTGTTTGAAGTTATCACTTTTAAGTAACTGCACTTTTTGGCGATATCTCTAGAATTTCAATAGTCATGATAATATAATTTATAAAAATCTTAGCCCGAATATTCATCTTTCAAAACAAATCAATTTTATCTAAATCGGTTGACAATTTTAAAACTTAAAGCTTCTAGAGGACATTTACGGAAAATTTGTCGGAAATCAACAATTTTGAGTAACAGAACTTTATGGGCGATATCTCTAGAATTTGAATAGTTATGGCAATGTAATTTATAAAGATCTTAGCCCAGGGATTTATGTTTTAAAATCAAGCAATCTTATCCAAATCGGCTGGCTATTTTTAAATAGGACAATGACGAAACATTTGTTTGATGTTATCATTTTCTGTAATTGAACTTTTTTGGCTATATCTCTAGAATTTGAATAGTTATGACAATGTAATTTATAAAAGTCATAGCCCAGGTATTTATCTTTCGAAATTTATTAAAATCGGCTGGCTATTTTTAAAGTTATAGCTCTGAGAGCACAATGTCTGAACATTGGTTTGAAGTTATCATTTTTTAGTAATTTAACTTTTTGGGCGATATCTCTAGAATTTGAATAGTTATGGCCACATAATTTATAAATATCTTAGCCCGGATATTTATCTTTCAGAACCAAGCAATTTTGTCCAATCGGTTGTATTTTCAAAGTTATAACTATAAGAGGGCAATGTCTGAACATTGGCTTGAAGTTATCATTTTTTAGTTATTGCATTTTTTTGGCTATATCTCTAGAATTTGAGAATTTGACGAAACATTTGTTTGATGTTATCATTTTCTGTAATTGAACTTTTTTGGCTATATCTCTAGAATTTGAATAGTTATGACAATGTAATTTATAAAAGTCATAGCCCAGGTATTTATCTTTCGAAATTTATTAAAATCGGCTGGCTATTTTTAAAGTTATAGCTCTGAGAGCACAATGTCTGAACATTGGTTTGAAGTTATCATTTTTTAGTAATTTAACTTTTTGGGCGATATCTCTAGAATTTGAATAGTTATGGCCACATAATTTATAAATATCTTAGCCCGGATATTTATCTTTCAGAACCAAGCAATTTTGTCCAAATCGGTTGTATTTTCAAAGTTATAACTATAAGAGGGCAATGTCTGAACATTGGCTTGAAGTTATCATTTTTTAGTTATTGCATTTTTTTGGCTATATCTTTAGAATTTGAGTAGTTATGACAATATATTTTATGAAAATCTTAGCCCAGCAATTTATTTTTAAAAACTAAGTAATTTTATCCTAATCGGCTGGTTATTTTTAAAGTTATAGTTTTAAGAAGACAATATCTGAACATTGGTTTGAATTTATAATTTTTTAGTAATGGAACTTTTTTGGCGATATCTCCAGAATTTGCATAGTTATGACAAAATGATCTATAAAAATCACAGCCTAGGTATTTATCTTTCCAAATCAAACAAATTTATCCAAATCGGCTGACAATCTTAAAACTTATAGCTCCTAGAGGACATTGACGGGTAATTTGTCAGAAATTAAAAATTTTGAGTAACAGAACTTTATTGGCGATATCTCTAGAATTTGAATAGTTATGACAATATAATTTTTAACTGTCTTAGCCCAGATGTCTACGTTTCAATAATGGGTTGATTTATTCAAATCCACAATTTTTTTCAAAAATTACAGCTCAAAGGGATCAATGACGGAACATATGCTTATAATAAACATTTTTAAGTAATGGGAATTCTTTGGATATATCTCTCGCATTTGAATAGATACAATATTATACTTAAGAATGGACAAGGCCCTGGTTTTTACCTTTCTAAATCTAGCAATTTTATTCCAATCGGTTAGCTATTACCAAAGTTATAGCTCCTAGGAATCAGTGGTGGAATATATATTTAAATTTGACATTTCTAGTTAATAAGACATTTTTGGCGATATCTCTGGTATTTGATAAGACACAATGGAATCTCGAACACCAATGTAAAGATCAGAAAATCTTCTTTCAGTATAATTTTAGTTTAGTAAAATCCTAGCTCTAATATTAATGTTATGGTCCATTGTTTCTACTTGCGGAAAATAATGTTAAATTTGACATTTCGATCACCTGTTTATTTTTGGGTATAACTGTGGAATTTGTTTAGCTAAGTCGCTACAACTTTTACAACATTGAAAGGCAAGATTTTCTCGTGTATGAAGAAGTACCATTAAGAAATTCAGATCTCGTTTTTCTACGAAACGAAAATCAGAATATATTTATGTATATTTTCCTTGGCATTCTAGCTTTTGCCTATTTTAAATTACACTCTTTTAATCTCTTGTGAAACGCGTAGTTCACAGCAAATATTTTCTAATAATGATTAATAATTTTCCAAACTCTAATTACTTTTAAAACTAATTAAAAAGTCCTTCGTAATTTTTAATTATTATGTCCTTTCAACCCTGCGAGTCAATGAGTTTACGTCAATACTGGGCGTTCATAAAATGACAGACAATTGCCTGGCTTTCATGCGTCATTACATCGGCTTCTATTTTTAGCAGTTTTATGACAATACAAAGCAACAATAATCATTTCGAGGAAAATTTATAGCCAGAGAATATAATTCTAGTGGAAGATAATAAAGGAAGGGGTCGCATCGAATTGCGTAGGTATAACATCGTAGGCGGTGTTGGAGGTTAGTGTCACAGTACAGATGAAATCGAATATATGGAAGACCAGCTAGAGAGTGAAAGTGAAAGATACTCAAATAATATTGGCAGAAATAGGCTGGAAATGATAAAGAGAAGAGTAGAGATGGCGTTGCTGAAATTCTCATAAACTAGGAATCTGGGTTGGATTTTTATTTGGAAAATTCTAATGTATAAAACTCCAAACAACTTAGAAATCTCCAAATTTAAATTGCTAGGACTCATTTTTAAAATTCTAAGAATATTTTGAATGTAGCTTAAGAAATTACAGAGATATGGACAAAAATGGGAGAGACACTGAACACCAAAAAATTTGAACAATTTTGAGTAAACATCCTCGATGGCACATAACTTTTGAACAAATCGCTGTAAGTTTGCAAAATAAACTGATTTCGAAAGAAAAACACTTCATTCAAATATTTTGTAAATTATATTGATATATCTTGGCAATTAAAAGAGTTATGGTGAAAATTAAGTAGCTGCATAAAAATTCAGAATTTATATTACACATTTCGCAGCATTTTCTATTGGCCATAACTCATAAACTATTCCACATATTTTTATGAAATAAAATACTTTTGAATGCGCAGCAACATATTTTTGCACTCGTAAGATGGAAATTAAAATAACTAAAGACATACCTGAGATAATAGGAAAAAATGACAAGTACCGAGATTTCTTAAATTATTGAATCGGTCTTTTGATCATATTCTTGAGATCATAACTTTTGAATTTAATGAAATGTAACGACATTTTCCATTCATATCGAACATCAGATCTCTAAGCTCTAAATCAAAATTGTTTACATGATGGTATCTGCAAAATTAACCAAGATATGGTAAAAATACACAAGTACCCAACAATTTTAGTTTTTTTATGTTTTTCAGCAACCATTTTCTTGAGGCCATAATTTTTGAAACAAAGGATCTATTTAACTAAAATAAATTGATTATGGAAAGAAGAACTCGTTGGCCTCACATGGAACAAATTATTTTGTTGTAACTTGACAACTACCAGAGATATTGGGAATTAATCGCAAATACCCAAATATTTGTGTTTTTGGTATTTTTTAGCAATTATTTTCATGAAGCCGTAATTTTTGCAACAAAGGGTCTAGTTAAGAAAAATCAATGGATTGGTGTTAGGGGAACTCGTAAGCCTTATTTGAAATAAGTATTTCGCTTTAACTTATAAAGTACCAGAGATATTGTGAATTAATCGCAAGTACCCAAATATTATATAATTTTGGTATTTTTCAGCATTCACTTTCATGAGCACATAACTTTTG